>NC_142928.1:64946992-64964492 GCF_046866305.1 Octopus bimaculoides
TTATATGTTTGTACATATATATAAATATACAAATATATATACATATGAAGAGACAAAGCTCAGTAGGAGCATTCACACATATAACTTCGTACATAATTTTTACATTTACATCCTTTCTTCGTTACAATTCACACATTTCGCTGTCACAATTTTAATTCATATGTCACTCTAGGACATATAATTTGTATACGTCACTGTCACACGCCACTTCAATTGGCTCCTCTCTGCTGAGGTTGTGACTTTAATTTCTATATGTACCCACCTCATCACCTCTTTGTTTCGGATATTTTAATTTCTGACACTTATTACACAAAATTTTTTACACGCATCTTACTTTACAACCACTCTTTTTAAATAGACTTTATCTTTTTACTGCGGAAAGGAAAAAAGAGACTAACATCGTGGTGGTGGTGGTGGGGGGTAGTGGTGGTGGTGGTGGTCGTCGTCGTCGTCGTCACCGTCGTCGTCGTCATCCTGTCCATCGTCATCCCCATCACCATCAGCGTCGTCGTCATCATCATCACCATCGTCCTCGTCGTCGTCATCATTATGACCATCGTCATCGTCATCATCATCATCGTCGTCATCGTCATCATCATCATCAAATATCATCAACCTGACCATCGTCATCATCATCACCATCATCGTCATCATCATCATCATCACCATCGTCCTCGTCGTCGTCATCATTATGACCATCATCATCATCATCATCATCATCATCATCATCATCGTCATCGACATCGTCATCATCATCACCATCGTCATCGTCATCACATCATCACCATCGCCATCACCTTCATCGTCGTCGTCATCGTCGTCAATTTCATCATCATCATCATTGCCATCGTCGTCGTCGTCATTGTCATCATCATCAACAGCAACAGCATCATCATCGTTTTCATCATAAAGAATGCATTTGGATATCATACGAGTATGCAGCGTCAAAATCGCAGAAAAATGGTTTGAATACGAACCGTAGGCTATGTTAGAATATGTTAGAATATGTTAGAATATGAGAATTCCAGGATCTTGTGGGATTTCCACGCAAAAATTGACATCATATTGGAGCAACAAGACCGAATATGATTATAAATACACAAATAGGCGTAGGAGTGGCCGTGTGGTAAGTAGCTTGCTGACCAACCACATGGTTCTGGGTTGAATCCCACTGCGTGGCACCTTGGGCAAGTGTCTTCTACTATAGCCTCGGGCCGACCAAAGCCTTGTGAGTGGATTTGGTAGACGGAAACTGAAAGAAGCCCGTCGTATGTATATATATATATATATATATATATATATATATATGTATGTGTGTGTCTGTGTTTGTCCCCCAACATCGCTTGACAACCGACGGTGGTGTGTTTACGTCCCCGTAACTTAGCGGTTCGGCAAAAGAGACCGATAGAATAAGTACTAGGCTTCCAAAGAATAAGTCCTGGGATCGACTTGATCGACTAAAGGCGGTGCTCCAGCATGGCCGCAGTCAAATGACTGAAACAAGTAAAAGAGTAAAGAGTAAACAAGATTCTACAATTCACTATGATAGCAAAGACGAGCTCTAAGAAATTGAAAAGATCGGGAAATATCAAGATCTAGCAAGGGAGCTGAAGGGACTGTGGGAGACTAAAGCAACGGTTATTCCTGTGATAATTTGTCTAAAAATATCTAATTTACCGACCGCAAAAGGATGAAATTCAAAGTTTTCATCGGTGGGATGTCTCATCCAGTTTGTCCTTCTGTAACATGTATCTCTACCTGCGCATGCATTTGTGTTTGTATCTGTGTGTGTAACTATGTCTTTGGCATGAGTATTGTGTCTTCTCTGCGTGTTTACGGGTTTGCATTTGACATTATTTGTATCCATGTTTTTTTTTTGTCTTTATCCTATTCCACCCAACACCACAACCTGACGACTGCTGGGAGTATGGGAGTATAGGAAAAGAAAAACAAAGGCAGGCATACAAAGAGTGTAATATACCATCCTTGTCCTGTCTATTCACAAGAGGGAATAGACAGGACAAGACCGGAGAGAAGAGGAGACATGAAGAAAAGATAGCCATTGAAGAGGTCACAGAATGTGTGGCGAAAGAACTCTGGAAAATAAACTAATAGTAATAATAAAGCTAAAGTCAAGATCAAATAAATTGTATGTATGTTTATTGGCAAAATGAACACCACCAAATAAATCCATATATATGAATGAAAAAATACGCATTAAGAACAGGACATCACCACCAACGAGTGAAAAATACATAAGCAGACAATGAGAGATAAGTACGGGGCAAAATACCAAAAGAGGTCTAACCCCTCCTCAGTTGTCGACTGTGATATTACTTCCTGTTTCGTACTTTTAACGACAAGACAGGAAAACTTCATAAGACAACAGCTTCCAGAAATTTTTAAAGTATAAAATTTGTGGAGGGTTAGGGCTTCGAACGAACAAACGACACCAGAGTGGACATACGGAAGAAAACAATGGACGCAGACAGACATTAAGACCGTTAGGCCAAGATGAATTGTAATGGGTAACGCCTGAGAGAAATTTTGAAAAGATATATCCTTACGTTGTCGATAAAATAAGTACCCATCGAACACTGGGGGTGATTCAATCGACTTACCCCCAGTGCCAAAATTTAAAATAATAATAATAATAATGATAATAATAATGATAATAATAATAATAATAATAATAATAATAATAATAATAATAATAATAATAATAATAATAATAATAATAATTATTATTATTATTATTATTATTATTATTATTATTATTATTATTATTATTATTATTATTATTATTATTATTATTATTATTATTATCATTTCGAGAAGCGAAATAAATGACGTCCGGCTGATGGTCGTCGAATCCAGAAAAGACAGAGAGACAAGAAAAATGGCTGCAGTCATGTGAGCAACGGGCAGAGGGAAAGTGAGACAAGAGAGAAGATGAGGGAAAGAAACAGAAGGAGAGAGGAGAAGGGAGAAGGAAAGAAAGAAAGACAGATATAGGGCAGCAAAGAAGGAGGGGAAAAGAGATAGAGAGGATGATAGAGGGACAGAGAGAAAGAAAAGAAAATAGGCAGGGGACAGAGTGTTGAGTCGCAGAGACTATATATAAATGTAAAAACTTACTGATGACAAGGACTGCGTGGCGTTCAATTATTCAATAAATGAAAAATATACACATTAAGAACAGGACATCACCAACGAGTGAAAAATATGTAAATACACAACGAGGGATAAGTACTGCACAAAATACGAAAAGAAGTCTACCCCACACCAGTTGTCGACTGTGATATTACCCCCTGTTTTGGGCTTCTTAAGGCTAACAGATCTGTATTAGTCTGTATCTTTTTTGTTGTTGATTTATCTCCGGGCATAGTTTTTTCTGGTGTTTTTAAACTTACGAATTGTTCACTCTGCGTTAGTTCAAAAATAAAAAAAGTGTTTTGTATTGTTTTTGTTTTTGCTTCGTTTGTGACACGTGTATGTGTGTCCTGTAAATTTCACGTAGCTTTGTAAGCTATACGTATGGGTATTAAAATGTATATATGATTGCATAGACATTCGAGTGTAAGCGTAATTACTCAGTTCATATACTTATTGTTTTGTTCCATTTGTATTTTATAATTTGTAAACTTTCCGACGTTGATTTCGCGTGTGCGCTTCGCACATGTTTCACTGTGACATCATGCAAAGGAGAAACTGTGCTTCGTATTGCAGCAAAATTTCGTTTTTGTGATTATTCTCATTAAAAGGCTGCTTCCTTCAATTCCTACACAGGTTCCTTTATTTCATTCAACCGATGTTATTAGATGAGATTTCTTTTAATGAAGAGCTCAGTGTAGCACATCCCCGTTGTTATTCAGCGCAGAGCTGAATCGTTATTATTATTATTATTGTTCAGTAGTTTTATTTTTATAACGTGCTTTCACTTCACTACCGGGCGCAGCTCTGTGTGCCTTGGGTATGTGCTGTGGTTTGCTGTGATGCTCTTGTGGTTACTGTATTGAAAGTGTTTTGCGTAGGATGTGTGCAGTTATTAATATTATAATAATAATAATTATTATTATTATTATTATTACCGTTATTATTATTAAGGCTGTGCGCTAGCAGAATCGTTAGCAAACTGCGTAGCGGCATTTCGTCCGTCATTACGTTCTGAGTTCAAATTGCGCAGAAGTCGACTTTGCCTTTCATCCTTTTGAAGTCGATAAATTAACTACCAGTGGCACACTGGGGTCGATGTAATCGACTAGACCCCTCCCACCAAATTTCAGGCCTTGTGTTTTTAGAAGAAAGGATTATTATCATTATTATTACCAAGGCGGCGATTTGGTTAAATGTTTAGCACGCCGGGCACAATGCTTAGTAGCATATGAGTGTTTCTGTTTCTATCTTCATGTTATTCCTCATCCATAACCACCGGTCCTGTGTATCTATCTTGGCGTTCACAGCTCTTGCAAACTGACCGTACATTTTTCCTTCCGTACATTTTCTTTTTTTTTTTTTTTCCTTCATTTCTTGTTTAAATTTTTCTTTAGTTACACAATTTCAGTTTTGATGACGCTGGCCTTCTTCGTGTGTTTCAACAGTGGCTCCACGGCATTTATCATCATCATCATCATCATTATTATTATTATTATTATTATTATTATTATTATTATTATTATTATTATTATTATTAGCACCATTCCCGCAATTACCATTACGCTCACCATCGTACCATCACCAGCACCATCATTTCTATCATAATAGTGCTCGTCTATAATTCTATGCAATTAATCACACAATGTCAATTCGCTTTGTTCTTTAAGATTAAAATAAAAATAATGTATATGATTAATGAACATATATTTGAGACTTGCAGACACTTATAATGTCAGAGATTTACTTTCCACTCTCTAACAACCGAGTAATAGACGCGAGATGAATTTCTTGCTCATAGGACACTCTTCCATTGTGTTTATAACTACCGATACATCTGGCAGATTTACATTACCTGATGAATTTAATGCATGTAACAAACACAAACTGAAACTTAACGCTAAAAATGTTGTGTTGTAGGGACCACGAGTGTCTGAACTGAAGACCTATCAGCTAATACGCCAATGTTTTCTCAACTAGACCACTTCAGTTTCAGCTTTCTTGTTTGTGTCTAATTTTTTTTTAATTATTTCATTCAACAAGCTTGACTAGTCTTGATCGTAGGCTATGCACAGTCATAATCAAGATTCTTCCCAGTTTGATCGAAACCGATAACTCGAGTTTACGAAGCAAAGTTCTTAAACTTTCGGCCGTACCTGTATCCAATTTAGTACATATTCGCAAACCCATATAAACATCACTTCGACAAGCACACACATTATATCTAAGAAAACAAATGACATCCTTTCTACTACAGGTACAAGGCCTGGCAGTTTGAGGGAAGGATTTAGTCAATTACATCAACCCCAGTGCTCAACTAGTACAATTTCATCGACCTCGAAAGGATGAAAGGTAAAGTCGATCTCTATGGTGTTTGAATTCAGAATCTAAAGAAAAACGACATGCTACTATGCATTTTGTTTGGCGTGCTAAAGCTTTCTTGATAATAACAATAATAATAATGGTTTCAAATTTTGACACAAGGCCAGCAAATTCGTGGGAGGAGGAAATTCGATTACATTGACCCCAGTACTCAATGTTAGTTATTTTATCGACCCATAAATGACAAAAGAGAAAGTGGACATCGGTGGCGTTTGAACTCAGAACTTAAAGACCGACGAAATGCCACTAAGCATTGGCAAAATGATTTATGTTATTTGAAAGAGAATTTTTTGATCTACAAGATAGTGCTTTGATTTTAGAATTTTATTGATCTTTTGCATTTAATCGAGGAGTTAAGCCCACCGAAGTTGCTTGTGAGATTTGTGCTGTGTATGGAGAAGGAGCAATGCCACGAAGTACCACCCACCGTTGGTTCGCGCGCTTCAAAAATGGGAATTTTGATCTCAAGGACGGATCATACACAGGTCGACCAATTGAGTACAATGAAGAGCGATTGAATCAACTTCTTCACGAAAATCCACGTCAAACCACCAGAGAATTGGCGGAGCAGATGGATTGTGATAAAAAAAACAACAACTGTGGCGCACAACTTTCACTCTATGGTCATGGTTCGTCGAACTCAATTAGTCGAACGGTGTGTGGTCTGTCCTTGAGGTTGAAATTCCCATTTTTGAAGCGCGAAAACCAATGGCGGGCGGTACATACACCGCATTAGTGAATAGAATTTCTTTAATTTTGTATTAAGGCTACCATTGGTTTCATGTTACGAAAAATAGAAAAGCATCTTAATTTCTTAACAATTTTTCAAGCTGATCACATGGAGGAATGGTGTTCGTCTCCATTTTGGATAAACACACACACACACACACACACACACACACACACACACACACACACACACACACACACACACACACACCACTAATAATCTGTTTGTTTAAAATCTACTTCTAGATCCACCTATGCTTTATTTATTTCTCTTTCCTTTATTATAAATCTAGACTTGCGGCTTCAGAAATGGAAAAGTAAAAACGAATAACGAAATAAAGGATCATTGTTAATAATGGTTCTTATTCCTGTTCTATATTGTTCTCATTTAAAACCAATATTTCCTCATAAAATTCTAATGTGAGACAATTGATAGAAGAACCAACAGATTTTTAATTGAAAAACTTGTCGAAATAAGAAAAAAACTTGCCATAAGGAAGCAGATGGGTTTCGAACAAAAAAAAAAAAAGGTTAGTAACACAATGAAACAAAACGAAATAAAACATTGTATCAACATTGATGACAACAGAGACATCAAACCATGCTAATGATTCTATTTCCTTAAAGTTTAAGGGCTGTCTCTTGGGGCAGCCGCAATTTCCTTTATTTCACAAGCTTTTCCATTTTCTCTTTCTTTGTCATCGTTGTTGCTATTTTCTATGTTGTTGTTGTTGTTGCTATTGAAATCGTTGTTTTTAATGTTGTAGTTGTAGGTGTTGTTGTTGTTGTTGTAACTGTTATTGTCATTGTTGCCGGGTTTTTTCCCCCCGTTTTTCTTTATTAGTTACTTTTGTCTTTTGTTTTTAGTCAATGCTATTTCACATTTTGTTTTTCTTTTTTTCCTTAATTTATATATACATATATATATATATATATATATATATATATATATATATTTATATATATTTATTTATTTATTTATTTACGAGGTTCTTCGTTTATTTATTTGTTTACTTTTAAAGTTATCTCCACAACAATTTCTACCCCTCCCCCGCCACCAACCCCCACTCACTTTTTACCATATTATTTTATGGTTGACTTTTATCCTTTTCTTCCCTTCTGTCTTTTTACATCTCATTTTTTTTTTCGTCCTCTTCTAGTCTATCGTTTTCTTATCCTTTTACATCCTCCACGCTTACTCGTCCACTCTCTCTCTCTCTCTCTCTCTCTCTCTATATATATATATATATATATATATATATATATATATATCACTCTATCTATCTATCTATCTATCTATCTATCTATCTATCTATCTATCTATCTATCTATCTATCTATCTATCTCTCCCTCTCTCTCCTTTCTCCCTCGACTCACGGCCTCTCCTTCTCTCAGTCTTTATATTTCAATTATATTTCACTCTGCTTCTTCTGTTTAGTTTTTGTTATTGGCTTAAAATAATACGTTTTTTTTTTCTTTTTTTACCAACCCCTCTCTCCCTCTTTCTCCCCACTTCCTTCTTTCCTTCCTCACTTTCTCTTTCCCTTTTCGTTCCTATCCTGTTTCTTTTTGCCTCCCCTCCTCCTGTTACTATTTTTTCTTCATTTTTCCAACTAGTTCCGCAATATCAATAATATTTATTATATATTTGTTTCATTGTTTATTTTACAACGGTGCAACTATTGTTGTTAGTGAAAACCAGAGGGAAGGGAGGTAACCCACCACCCTCTATCCAATGACCAACAGAGCATGCAAAGGTGGCCACCTATTGTTTCATCCTCTCCCTCTCCCTCATCATCACAAACGCCACAATTATCTCCGTCACAGGGCCCATCACTATCCTTATCGCAATCAACTTCACTTTTTTTATGTTGCCCTTTATATAATCTTTATTTTTATTTTTATTTTCCGTCATTCCAATCACGCCCAAATACTCAGACAATACATACAAACAAGTACATCCCCTCACAAACTCATGCAAACACTAACCTGTGTGTTTCTGTGCGTGTGTATAACTGTTAAATTAAGGTTATTTAAGTTAGTTACAGAATGAACAAACGAAGCATTTAGTAATGAGATCACTCAATAAGGAGAGTAGAGTCAAATTTATTGCGAATTCCGTGTTGACGAGGACTTCAAGTTTCACCTAACGGCATAGTCACCCAAGGGTTGAATAAAGAATGAAAACTATCATTAAATTAAGCCCACAGACAGCGAGCTGGCAGAATCGTCAGCGCGTTGGGTACAATACTGTAAGTTATTTATTCCAGTTCGTTTCACCTAACGGCATAATCACCCATGGGTTGAAAACAGAATGACGCGTAACTTACGCATGCACGCACACACACACACACACACACACATACACGAGTGAGTGGGCAGGTGAAAGAAAAAAAACACTTAACACATTTATTAGGCGTTACATATAGATTTACATGTAAATTTACATTTACATGTAATATTATTAGATTGCGAAAATGTACGCCGGGTGGAGCCGAAACAAACTGTTTCAAAAAATAATCCTTTCTGAAATTTGGTAGAGGAAGGAAGTCGATTATATCGATCCAAGTGCTCAACTGGTACTTATTTCATCAAACCCGAAAGAATGAATGGTAAAGTCGACCACGGCGGAATTTGAACTCAGAACGTAGCAAGGTGCGAAATACCGCTGAGCATTTCGTCCAGCTCTAACGATTCCGCTAGATACGTATGTATGCATAACTATCTGTCTCTCTCCCCACTCCCTCTATCTATCTATCTATCTATCTATCTATCTATCTATCTATCTATCTATCTATCTGTCTGTCTGTTTGTCTGTCTGTCTGTCTGTCTCTCTATCTATCTATCTATCTATCTCCTCTATCTATCTATCTCTCTCCCAGTATATGCGTGTGTGTTTGTATGTGTGTATACATCTATCATATTTTTGTGTGTTTCAGTCATTGGATTGCGTCTATGCTGGGGCACCATCTTGATGTGTTTAGTCGAACAAATCTTACATTTTTTTAAAGTTTGGTACTCATTTTATCGTTATCTTTTCCTGAACCGCTACCGGTTCAGTGGTTAGGGCAGCGGACTCGCGGTCATAGGATCGCGGTTTCGATTCCCAGACCGGGCGTTGTGAGTGTTTATTGAGCGAAAACACCTAAAGCTCCACGAGGCTCCGGCAGGGGATGGTGGCAAACCCTGCTGTTTAAAACAAAAAGGCGGCGAGCTGGAAGAAACGTTAGCACGCCGGGCGAAATGCTTAGCTGTATTTCGTCTGCCGTTACGTTCTGAGTTTAAATTCCGCCGAGGTCGACTTTGCCTTTCATCCTTTCGGGGTCGGTAAATTAAGTACCAGTTACGCACTGGGGTCGATATATAATCAACTTAATCCCTTTGTTTGTCCTTGTTTGTCCCCTCTATGTTTAGCCCCTTGTGGGCAATAAACAAATAAGAGCTATCGCTAAATCAAACACAGACAGAAAGAGATACACACACAAATACAGATACACACAGACACACGTTTTCTGATATTCACATTTATTATATTATATTATATTATACTATTTTATATTATATTATATTATATTATATTATATCAAGGTGGCAAGCTGCCAAAATCGTTAGCAAGCCGGACGAAATGCTTAGCAGTATTTCGTGTGCCGTTAGGTTTTCAGTTCAAATTCCGCCGAGGTCGACTTTGCCTTTCATGCTTTCGGGGTCGATAAAATTGGTACCAGTTACGTAGTGGGGTCTATGTAATCGACTGAATGCCTCCCCGCAAAATCTAAGGTCTTGTGCTTCCAGTAGAAAGGATTTATTAAAGTTGAAGAAGTGTGACACACTGACATTCACATTTATTGTATTAGATGTGTTAAATTTGGGAGAAACTTTATTTCAATTAAAGTGTATTTTATATGTGTATGTATTAAAGAAAGCAAAACATGATAGGGTTCACTATGTTGGCGACAGGAATTTCTGTAACAGAGACATGATTAAAGTTCTACATCATCTCCCTCTTTCTCTCCCTTTTATTATTACTCCCACGGTCACCATCAACACTGATACTTTTTATAAAACATCATCAGCTCTCCCTAAATTTCTGTGTCTCTCTTTCTCTCCCTCTCTTTATCTCTCTCTCTCTCTGTCTTCGCCACCGCTCTCACCGTCTCTATGCCTGCTATTACTCTCGCCCCATCACGAGGAATTGTAGGAGTGTCATTGAATAGTGAGAGTGGTGGTGGGGTCTAAGTGTAACACACTTACACACAGAAATTAGTTTTCGCAATATATTTTATATATATATATATATATATATATATAAAGTGTAGTATATTGCCACTTAAGTGTGGCTGACCCCTAGGGGTGGATGTTACTGTTGCTTTTAGCCCCAGGAGGACATCTCCTCCAGCTGGCTTATCGACACACGACTGTGTCCTGTTTGCCAAGGGAAGTTATCCCTCTCACCTCGATCAGCAGCACGAACGTATCCGGATTTCAGGGTTATTTCCCTTCGTCGGCGTTCGACAGCTGATGACCTTGGTGAGAGAGACAAAAACCTGGCAAACCTTATATCTTCTTTTCCAGTGAAATTCTTCAACAGTAACATCCACCCCTAGGGGTCAGCCACACTTAAGTGGCAATATACTACACATTATCGTGCAGTTACTGTTAATACTTCATTTAGAGAATTAACATTGTTTGTTTTCACCTTTTCAATATCAGTGAAGAATTTCACTGGAAAAGAAGATATAAGGTTTGCCAGGTTTTTGTCTCTCTCACCAAGGTCATCAGCTGTCGAACGCCGACGAAGGGAAATAACCCTGAAATCCGGATACGTTCGTGCTGCTGATCGAGGTGAGAGGGATAACTTCCCTTGGCAAACAGGACACAGTCGTGTGTCGATAAGCCAGCTGGAGGAGATGTCCTCCTGGGGCTAAAAGCAACAGTAACATCCACCCCTAGGGGTCAGCCACACTTAAGTGGCAATATACTACACTTTATCGTGCAGTTACTGTTAATACTTCATTTAGAGAATTAACATATATATATATATATATATATATATATATATATATATATATATATATACTTACTCTTTGTAAGCCTATCTTTTACCGAACATCTATGTGACGGGGACATAAACACACCAGCATCGGTTGTCGAGTGATGGCGGGAGAAGCAAACACACACACATAAATACACACATGCACTTACACGCATATATTTGTAAATGTATATACAATGGGCTTCTTTTCAGTTTCCATCTACCAAATCTACTAACAAATTTTTGATCGGCCCAACGCTGTACTAGAAGGTACGTTCTCAGGGTCCCACACAGTGAAACTGAACCCAGAACCCTGTGGCTGGGAAGCAAGCTTCTTACCACAAAGCCACGTCTGCACCTTAATATATGTGTGTGTATGTGTGTGTATGTGTGTGTGTGTATGTGGGTGTGCGCGCGCGCGTGAGTTTATGTATTTATGTATGTATGTATCAGGATTTTCATTCGAAGAGAGGAAATGAACAGGCTTTATTACGAATCACAACAATTGTTTCAGCGCATGAGTTTCAAGTAGTAATTGCTGGAAGTTGCATATATTATACTCATTTATTGCAGTCATATTTATAACATCTGGTACCCGTAGAGGAGCTTCAGAAATGATGCTACAAGATTTTACACACACACACACACACACACACACACACACACACATATATATATATATATATATATATATATATATATATATATATATATATATATATATATATATATGTATGTATGTATAAATAAGTGTGTCACACTGACATTCGCATTTATAAATATATAGACACACGTATATATATGTATATTGATATATATATATGTATGTACGTATGTATATATATACATATATATATGTATATACTTACATATGTATTTATGTATGTATGTATATATATATACATATATATATATGTATATACTTACATATGCGTGTATAGAGATGTATATCTTATATACATATATGCATACACATGCGTACTCACCTAATATTTATGAGCACAACATAAAATCTCATCTTATCTCTCTCACACTCTCAGAATCTTTCAAACCCCAATCCCTCCTATACACACGTGCTCATTTGTATATATATTCACACGTGAACACTTCATACTTATCACATCACGCACACACTGACGCACACTCACATACACACACACGCACACACACACACAAGTACACAGAAGGATATTCACACGGCACACTTATTCACACGTATTCAATCGTACAAATTGGGTGACAGATCGCCACTTGACCAACACAAATAGAACACAAGAAGAGAAGACTATCAAATGCTTCCTTGTATGTATTTAATATCAAATCTATCACTCTGTGTCGGTAGCCATTGTAATGGCAGGAAATTCACCGTTAGTACTCTACTTTTATGCTTTTTGAAATTTCCGAGATACAGAGAAAAGTCGTTGAAAGATCTTTAACACTGTCCAACGTACTTAGATCTTCGATAAAAAGACAGAGAGGGACGAGAAAATATGAAACAAAGAATACAACGGACAGATTTGAATGAATATTTATTCAGAATATCTCAGGACCCCAAGAAAGACAGTTATACCACAGAATGGTCACTGCTACGTATTTTATTTTAGTTTGTTTTGGTTTTGTTTTTTTAGCAGGGGTTTTTTAATGTCTGCTTTGCTTTATTTGTTTTTTTGTTTTTTAACGGGGTGGAAGGAGCATTTAATTGCATCCCTACTTCCTGATTTATTTAAAACGAATAAGTATCATATTAATTTATTCATTGTGTCCACATTTTATATCTCCTGTTATTCTTTCATTTCATTTCTTTGGGCTTGAAGTCCGTTATTTTCTTTTTTATTTCATTTTATTTTATTCTATTTTATTTTAACATTGGTTTGATATTTACAGATGTTATTATTGTTAAAGGGACAGTGTGATAGACAGACAGACACACAGACAGACAGACAGACAGTCAGACAGATAGATAGATAGATAGATAGATAGATAGATAGATAGATAGATAGATAGATAGATAGATAGAGTGGTCTATGGTAGACTTTATAGAGTATCGTTCAAAAATATTTTGTGTTTTAAGTTTAGATCCATCTGAACTCTACTTTGACTTTCATTCTCCCAGGAGCTTCAAGAAAATCGAGTACCAGTATAAAGTGTATGACATTAAGCTTGTGTTAGAAATTATTGTTATACAGGAAGGCGGCGAGCTGGCAGAATAATTAGCGCGCCGGGCAAAATACTTAGCAGCCATTTCATCTGTCTTTGTGTTCTGAGTTCAAATACCACCGACTTCACCTTTTATCCTTTCGAGGTCGATAAAATAAGTACTAGTTGAATACTGGAGTCGATGCACGCGACTTACCCCTCCCCTTAAATTACTGTCCTAGTACCAAACTTTGAAATCATTACACAGGAATTCGGTGAGGTGTCAGAATAATCACCACGCCGGAAAAAATGCTTTACAGCATTTCGTCCGTCTTTACATTCTGAGTTCAAATTCCACTTCGCTTTTCATCCTTCGAAATGAGTTCCAGTTGAGCACTGTGGTCAATGTAATCGACTTGCCCACTCTTTCCAAATTGCTGGCTTTAGGCTACATCTTTGAAACTATTATTATAATGAACAGGAAGGTGGCGTGCTAGGAGAATCGTTAGCATACCGGGCAAAATGATTAGCGGCATTTCGTCCATTTTTGACTTTCGTTCTTTCCAGGTCGATAAAATAAGTACCAGTTGAGTACCAGTGTCGATGCAATTGACTTACCTATCCCAGACAATTGCTGGCCTTGTACCAAAATTTGAAATCATTATAATAATGGACAGTATCCAGAAAACTCTCCCCTAAAAAAAAAAAAGAAACTACTGGCTTTGTTAGAAACAAGATAAAAACTATAATTAAATTACATCGTCGTTTTGTGGTTGTAGTATCGATTAACACTTCTTCTCCACAAAAAATGTCAGGCTTTGTTCTACGCTAAAAAGTTATGATATATATATATATGTCTGCTTTTTGTATTCAAATACTACCGAGATGTACTTAACCATTCTATCCACTGAGATTAACTTACAATGAAAACTAGTCATGTGTCCCTTTCCATTTACTAAAACATTAGAAAATATATATTCCGAGGATTTTTTGACTAATATTTCTAGCAGACTGAGCGACTACGTACAGGCTTCTTCAATGGCACATCGCTCTTATAGTTATTAATGGCAACGTAAATGTTGATGTTGAACATATGGCTGTTGCAGTTGTTGTTCGCGTTATTGTTATTGTTGTTATTCACACTAATTACCGTTTGGTGATGGCTTTTATTCAGGGGAAAACGCGACATTTTAATGTATTAATTAAACGAGGCTGATTGATAGGACGAGCATACAAACGGTGGCAAATATTACAGCCAATGAGAGGATCGAATAACAGGGGACAGCGGAAGTGGAGGAGAGAAACTGGAAGGGAACAGAGAGGAAATATAGTTGAAATGGAACGAAAAGTGCCACAGAAATATTGTGTGTGTGTGTGTGTGTGTGTGTGTGTGTGTGCAATTAAATACATATGCATATATATGTGTGTGTAGATATTTGTATTTGTGTGGGTGTGTGTATGTGTGTGTGCGCGTGCACGTGTGTGCATGGAAATATATTTAAATCTTTACATGCAACATATATATATATATGTGTGTGTGTGTGTGTGTGTGTGTGTGTGTGTGTGTGTGTGTGTGTGTGTGCATGTTTGTATCTTTTACTTGTTTCAGTCAATGTCTGCAGCCATGATGGGGCAGCGCCTTCCTGTGTTTAGTAAAACAGAGCGACCCAAATTATACGTATATATATATACATACATACATACATATATATATATATATATATATATATATATAAGTCAGTAAATAGTGGGGTTGTGTTAACCGCACGTGGAGAAATAATAGGAAAATGTAAAAAAGCCAGAATGCTGAACTGGGAGCATAATTTAATTAAGATTTTTTCTAACCGGTTTTCATTGCGATGAAGCAAATTATCAAGAAGGAGAATGAAAATGTTTTTTACAAAAAAGTACAAAATGAAGAAAATAATATATAAAACAATAATATATAAAAAAAATAAATATACCCATACATTATATTGTCTTTGAGCTTTTGTAGTTCAATAGTAGTTCATGTATAAATTGGTAGGAAAAATGAGGATGCATGAGAGTTGAGTTTTGTTAGGTTTTAAAAAAGGGTTAAAAGTTTGTGTTAAGCAGGAAATGTGGTGTCAAAACAGGAAGTGTGTGTAAGGGGAGACAAGTGTTTTTAGTTGGAGTTATGAACTCTTTTTTTCAAAACAGGAAGTTTGTGTCTGTTCATAGAGAAATAAGGTCACTGAGGGGTGTGTGTGTTAAGAAATGGTTGGAATTTCTCTATGAAAAGATTCTCCTTGTTGATTCTTTCTTGTGTGGAGATTCTGTCTTTACATTGATAGAAAGGGAATATAATGAATTTAGGGTTTTTGTTTCTGGCGCAAGAGTCTATGTGGCCACTGAGTGGAATTTGGCGGTATTGAGGGAGGTTTATTTGTTCCTTATGGACAGCTACTCTTCTACGTAATGGGAGGCTCGTCTGTCCGATATAGAAGTTTTGGCAACCTGCGCAAGTAAGGACATAAATGAGGTTACTCGAGGAACAAGAGAAATTGGTTTTAATTTTAAACTTTGTTCCTCGTTTGAAGGTAAATTCAGAGCCTTCAAGTAGGTAAGGGCAGGTGCCACAATTAGGGCGTGCACATTTTTTAACTGATGGGGGTGGAAGTGGTGTATGTAGTTTGGAATTGGTTAATAATGTTTTCAAAGATTTGTGTTGCCTTTTGCATTTAAGGACTTTGTGTGTATTAATGATATTGTTCATTTTCGGGTTTGTGGTGAGTAAGGGGAGGTTTTGTTTAATTGTGGTGAATGCTTCGATGTTATTGGGGTTATGGGTGGAGATGTATGGAAGTATTTTGGGGTTGGGTGTGTTATTATGTTGGTTGGTTTTTAGTGTGTTTTTGTCAAGTTCCTTGGCACGTTTTATTCCAAGATCTATGAGTGTGGAGGGATATTGGCGTTGTAACAGTGTTTTTTTGAGATCTTGTAAGCGTATTTCTCGGGTGGTAGGGTCAGAGACAATGGTGCAAATTCTTTTAGCTAAATTAAAGGGGATATTTATCTTGGTGTGTTTTGGGTGGCATGAGCTAAAAAGGAGGTATTGTTGTGAGTCTGTAGGTTTGTGGTAGATGTCGGTTGTGATTTGGTTATTAGGTGTTTTTATGATTAAGAGATCAAGAAAAGGGAGATGATGTTTGCTGAATTCCATAGTGAATTGAATGTTGGGATGTATGTTATTAAGAATGGATTTGAATTCTAGAAGTTTTTCATAGGGTTCATTCCATATGATGAAACAATCATCCAAATATCTTTTCCAGTTATCCATTAAAAAGATGTGGAAAAGGTGTCCAAATTTCTGACGTGAGGTTTCATATAGTGTTAATTCAAAAAAACCCATTATGAGGTTCGCAAGGACTGGTGCAGCTTTAGTACCCATCGCGATACCACATTTTTGGCGAAAGTATGTGTCTGCAAACAGGAAGTAATTGTTGGTCAGAATGAACTTAAGTGATTCTATGATGAAAGTTGCGTTGATGCGATTAGGAAATGTTTCTGGGTGTTTGTGCAGCCAGAATTTAATTGCCTCAATCGCATATTCATGAGGGATATTTGTATAAAGGTTGACCACGTCAAAAGACACCAAGAGTGACTCCTCGTTTGTTGTTTTCGGGAGGTGATTGAGCATGTCAAGATCATCTCTGATGTAACTTTTGATGTGGCTTAGGAAAGGTTTCAAACACATCGCTTAAGCAATTTCTTGGACATTCTTTTGAAACCTTTCTGTGCACGCCCTAATTGTGGCACCTGCCCTTACCTACTTGAAGGCTCTGAATTTACCTTCAAACGAGGAACAAAGTTTAAAATTAAAACCAATTTCTCTTGTTCCTCGAGTAACCTCATTTATGTCCTTACTTGCGCAGGTTGCCAAAACTTCTTTATCGGACAGACGAGCCTCCCATTACGTAGAAGAGTAGCTGTCCATAAGGAACAAATAAACCTCCCTCAATACCGCCAAATTCCACTCAGTGGCCACATAGACTCTTGCGCCAGAAACAAAAACCCTAAATTCATTATATTCCCTTTCTATCAATG
>NC_142928.1:64971992-65004492 GCF_046866305.1 Octopus bimaculoides
TAATAATAATAATAAGAGAAATTAAGGCCAAAATGTTTCTCTAAAAGAAACGGAAAAGCTTTCAAAATACAAAGACCTGGAAATAGAGGGGACTCGAATCTAGAGTCTAAAAACAGAAACAATCCCTATCATTCAGACAAATACATAATAAAAACACTAGGACTCACAAGTGTCTATAACATACAGAAAATAGCACTACGAGACCCTGCACATATCCTACGTAAAACAACTTACAATACAGTAAAAGTAAGAGCAGCAACAACAAGCACAGTACACCCAAGGCACACAGAACTGTGCTCAGTTATGCAGTGAAAGCACATGATAAAAAATATAACTACTGAATAATAATAATAATGATGATAATAATAACAACAACAAAAACAACAACAACAACAACAATAATAATAATAATAATAATAATAATAATAATAATAATAATAAGTACCATGCTGTGGGATCGAATCTGGAACCAAGTGCTCTGCAAGCAAACGTCTTGCTATACACCCACGCCAAAATGAGTCCGACGGAGGCTAGCAAGATCGAAACTTCGAGGTCACTATCAACGCTCTTGTTGTTGTTATTATCATTATTATTATTCAGTAGTTATATTTTTTATCATGTGCTTTCACTGCATAAACGAGCACAGTTCTGTGTGCCTTGGGTGTACTGTGCACACATCCTACACAAAACACTTTCAATACAGTAACCATAAGAGCATCACAGCAAACCACAGCACATACCCAAGGCGCACAGAGCTGCGCTCGGTATTGAAGTGAAAGCACGTTATAAAAATAAAACTACTGAATAATAATAATAATAATAATAATAATAATAATAATAATAATAATAATAATAATAATAATTTTCGAATACTCATGGGGGAAAGTAAAGGATAGGTATTCAAAGAAGTTGTAGATATTAAAAGTTTTAAAGCTGATCGTTTATGTGTTCGAAACTTATTTTGAGGGAAATTCAAAATACTCACAGGAAACTGTAAATATTCCAGTCTTGAGTTATTTTTCAGTCGTCCTGTTGGGTTGTATTAGTGTTTCAGTGCCTTCAGCTGCTGACAGGTCAGAGCAGCGAAGAACACGTGCAGCCGACTTATCATAAATGCACTCACAAGGCTTTTGTCGGCCCGAGGCTATAGTAGAAGACACTTGCCCAGGGTGCCACGCAGTGGGTCTGAACCCGGAACCATGTGGTTGGTAAGCAAGCTACTTAGCATGCAGCCACTCCTACGCTTATATATATATATATATATATATATATATATATATATATATATATATATATATATATATATATATATATATATATACATATATATATATATATATATATATTATATATATATATATATATATATTATATATATATATATATATATATATATATATATATATATATATATATACATATATATATATATATATATATATATATATATATATATATATATATTATATATATATATATATATATATATATATATATATATATATATATATATATATATATATATATATATATATATATATATATACACATACACACACACACACATATATTATACAAATGCATTTATGAACCACACTGGAACCATTATTTGAATGAATAACAAACGACTTCGAAAGCATTTTTCACAACATGCTAACAAAGCACAAACAAAAAAAGTAAATAAATAAATAAAGCGAAATATGAAGCAATAAATAAAACAATAAGACTATTTTTAGTTCCCTACCGCCATTTTTTACATGTGGAAAGGGAGTATTTACCTTTCGTGGTTCTTTCTTTTTTACATATTTGTATTCTTGAGAAGGTTGAACAAAACAAAATAGGGGTAATAAAATGATATGTAGGGGGTAAAATACAATGGTTTTTTCAACAGCGGAGCCGCAATACAAATGGGTATTGAGCAGAGATGAAGGTTGGCATGAATGAGATAGGACGAAATATGGTTGAGACAAATTGCTTTTAGAAGAGATTTCCATTTCTCGTGTAAACCGCTTTCATTCTCTTTATGTAACTCTTTCTTTTTCATTTTCATTCATTCATATATTCTGTCTGTCCCTCAGTAACGTCCATTCATCTTCCGCTCTCTCTCTCTCTTTCTCTCTCTTTCTCTCCCTCCCTCCCTCTCCCTGTCTATCTATCTGTCTCTCTGTGTCTCTCTATGTCTCTTCCTCTCTCTTTCTCTCTCTTTCTCTCTCTTTCTCTCCCTCCCTCCCTCTCCCTGTCTATCTATCTGTCTCTCTGTGTCTCTCTATGTCTCTTCCTCTCTCTTTCTCTCTCTTTCCGTCTCTCTATGTATCTTATCACTCTCTCAAGCACGCATATCCTAGTTTTTCTTTTTCCCTCTCTGTCACAAATCACTTTGTCATCGACTCTCTCTCTCTCTCTCTCTACCTCACTCTCACTCCCTCTCTCTCTCACTCTGTCTCTCTCACTCTCTCATACCTTCTCTCTCTCACTCCCTCTCTCACACACCTTCTCTTTCTCATACACCCTCTCTCTCTCACACACCCTCTCTCTCACACACTCTCTCTCACACACACCCTTTCTCTCACACTTTCTTTATCTCTCACTCTCACTCTCTCACACCTTCTCTCTCACACACCCTCACTCACACACACACTCTCTCTCTCTCTCTCTTACACTGTCTCTCACACACTCCCTCTCTCTCACACGCACACACACTTCTTTCTAAGTCTTACTCTCACCACTGCTTTCTTCTTTCTGTATCTCTTTCTCCCCCCTCACTCTTTCTCTTTCTTACTATTACTCTCCTTTACTTAAACTCTCCCAATCGCATACATTTACTTTCTTGCATGCTTTCTCGTTGATTTGAATCTCTCATTCCTTCACTTCCGCTCTCTCTCCCACTTTCTCTCGCCCCCTATGACTACCGTGTGCCTCTCTTAATGTCATCCTCTCTCCTCCCATTCTTTCTCTCCCTCTCCTTTTCTCACTCTCACTTTCTCTTTTTTTTCTCTCTCTCTCACTCTCACTTTCTACCTGAACACACTAACATCAGAGATTCACCTTGTCCTTGGCGTGTCCTTCGTGTTCGCCGTCGTCGTCACTTGTGTGGTTGTTACCTCCAACTTAGCGAAGGCAGAGGTATTGTTCTCCAGTCATGTTTGTTCGTGGACAAGATATAGCAAGAATCACAGGATGGATTCTGATGAAATTTTCAGGAATATTTACCCACGTGTCTAGCCCAAACTGATTAGATTTTGGGATCGTTCCCGTACTGGACAATGATTCTGGATTATTTTTCCTGTTTTTTTTTTTTAACTTAATTTTTGAGAGCGGTCGGGTTCATTTTTAGTATTCTCGTTTGTGAGAGCAGTCGAGTTTATTTCAGATATTCTCATTTTAAAAATCATCTCTGGCTAATCCTTGAGAGGACTTTGGTTTTGCTTTGGCTGAGGTTTACGTTCCCTGAGTGCTCTTGTTATTGTTTTTTTTATTCTTGTTAACCAGCTAAGGTGGAGAGAACTTTAACCAAATATGTTTTAATCTGACATACACGCTCTTTTTATATTCATTTCAAGCCTAGTGTATCGAGGAATACATTGCTGTTAAATTTCTCCTACTTCTTTTAAGACGTTAATGTATCATTTGCAGAAAAGTTGGTTGGTTTTTCTAGCAGATCAAACCACCAACAGCACTCTTCCCGATATTCTTCTTTAATTGTAGGTAAGCTCGGATCTTTCAGATATATCATCAAAAGTATTACAGCTATGACCAACCTAGTTTCTTTTCTTTTTTTTAATCCGGACCGTTGTATATCCAGTACCACATTAACCAAAGTGTTCTCTCTTTGTCAAGAAGTTAAGAAGGTAAAGAATGATTTCAAAGAGATTTCATCGTTATCCCTAGCGGTTACACTAACAGTTTCCTAGCTTGCTTGCTAACGTCTTGTATTTTCTATAGGCAGATAACAGATATTTCTTCTAACTAGTTGTCTCAGAAGCAGAAAACAAAATACAAAAATATGACGTGGGTGGGGTAGAGGGCTGTGTATTATTATTCTTTAGCAAGAATAGCGACGGCAGTAACTTCGAAGTTTCTGCCAGCTTAGCTTTCATCGGACTGTCTGACGAAGGCTAAAAATAACACGAAACTTTGGCGTAACAGTTAGCACTACCTTTGTTAAAGAATAATAAATATTTAGTCTATTAAAAATATTGAATAATCCTTCAGTTTAAAGTAAAATGATATATATATATATATATATATATATATATATATATATATATATATATATATATATATATATATATATATATGTACGCATTTACATTTCAGGGTTTCCGGAATTGGTCTTCTAAAGGTATTTGAAGATCAATTGGTTGTATTAAAACGGGTGGCCATTTTAGTCTACCATCCGATAATACAAAACTCAAAGAGCTGGAACAAATGTCACCAGACATCGTATCCAGCTGTCTGTTAGATTCCTTCTGGACTGGGGCTTTATTTAATCGACTGCCAAAAATGCGAAAGCCAAGGTCAGCCAAGGTAGGATTTTAACTAAATGCGTAGAGTGTTGAAACAAATACTGGAAGATAATTTGTCCAAATGTCTCTAACGACTTTGCCCATTCGCTTCACCTTACGCATTTGATCCTGGATAAATGTGCGATTGGGAAAATGCGTATATAAATATGAGCAAATATCAAGGTTTATGATTAAAGACAATTTTATGTTCTGAATTCAAATCCTGCTGAAATTGACTCTGTTTTTCATTCTTTTGGGCTTGAGGAAAAAGCACCAAAACAAAGGCGGGATGTCTTGTAGTATCTACTGTGGTCTGTTTATTCTGACAGCAATGCCTGCCACAAGACTGATACCAAGTTATAACGGTCGTATGGCAGCAGCCTTTCTCTTCGGCAACACCGATGGCAACATGCTTATATGATCAGCTACCGGTCTTCATTAAAAAGCGTTACCCAGGGTGATACACGGTCAAAAGTAATCGATGGAAGCCACATTATATTTACATATTTGTATGCACCTAGGAATGGATCAAGTAAACAATTCGTCGTTACAACTTTTACTTCGACATCTCTACAAACTAGATCTTTTATAGACCAAGTCATTTTGAGCGTACAGCCTAAAATAGCATTCGAATCCCGCTTACATTTACCGCAGGGTTCTTTAAAGTTATACTGGATGACGTAGTCTGGGATAAACTATATACGAAACGATAGAATAATCTTAACTAGATTGTATTTGGTCATAGGTCTTCTCCGTTAAAGGCACGACAATGAACAGCTAAATTCATATACTACTTCTATCAAAAATTGCACCAGCCATTTCACGTTAGCACTCAGAATTTTAATATGAGGGAGAAACTACATTTTCATAACATTAATATCAAAGATTTCCCCACAAAGAAATTGGTCTCGAACCACTTTCAGTGTTTCTAATATCAGCAGACAAATATCAACTGACAACTAAAATCAACAAAGTTGTTTTAACACATTATATAAGATTCAGATTAGAGACAAGTGTATGTTGTTGTTTGTTCCTTCTCGAGTAATACCTAGCGCATAAAAGCCGGTTCCACGGTTTCATTGGCGTATAGGTTCCCCACCTAGACGGGACGCCGGTCCGTACCAGGTGAGTTATCAGATGCAGGAGGAAAGAGTTAGAGAAAGTTTTGGCGAAAGAGTCAGTAGAAGTTCGCCATTACCTTCTGCCGGAGCCGCGTGGAGTTTAGGTGTTTCACTCATAAACACACATATCGCTCGGTCTGAGATTCGAACCCACGATCCCTCGACCGCGAGTCCGCTGCTCTAGCCACTAGGCCATATGCCTCCACGAGACTAGTGTTAATTATTTCTAATTTGTTTAATGAATGTTTCAAAATTAGGCCGCATGGCTAATATGTAAAGCCCTGAAGTATGAAATCAAGATCCAAATAAAAGGCTATATAGGTGTTTGTTTTTAACTTTCTATTCATACACACGTACACAATCATATACATATATACATTTCACTCGCAAACAGGTCATTCCCGTGGAAAAACAAGTGAATGACCTCCCGACGATCTTTACACCTCAGAATGCAAACGAACTCTTCAGAAATAAACTCCACATGGAGTTCCAGTTACGTTCAAAGACATTCCTTTGATTAAATGAGGTGGATCAGTGAATAGAGAATAGAATAAGACAAGGAGATGAGGCGGAATGAAAATGAAAAGAATGAGAAGTTTAAAAGAGAGAAAATCAAAGAAAAAGAAGTAGAGTTAAAACGACAGAAATTTTCATAGTTATATAAAGAAAAAGTAAATAAATAGAAAGAAACTGAAGTGTTTGTAATAAATCTAACGACGAAACAACTTGAAATTCTTCATATCTTCTGTCGCCTTCAGTCGCCATTTTTCATTTTTGTATTCGAAAAGAAAAGGGGATAAAAGAGGAAATAATTTGTTTTGGAAATTAAATCTGCCAGGAAACGCCTTGATAGGGGTACTGTCGGCTGTAGAATAGAAACACTTACAGCCAGTAAAGATCAGTTTCCTTGTTGAATTGTTACCGCTAAATGTTTAACACCGCTTCGCAGTGACTTTCCCACTTTCCGTCATTGTTCGAATCCATTTTTTTTTTTTTTAGTTTTCATTTTTCTTCTGTCAGAGTATTTTCTTCCTTTTTTTTCCTGTTCGTCTGTTAATAATTTATTCTCTTCTCTATTACGCCCGCCAATATATGTTCTTTAGTGGGCCATCATTTTTTTACACAGGGCGAAATATGGGCATCCTCACTGACCGCCGGTCAATAAGATTACTGGCTCCGAGTACAACAATTGTAATTATACGTTAAAAAATGCTATTCGGTACTATTCGCTGAATCTTTATATCATGTCACTTTCTCTCTTCCTCACTCAGACTCTGGTCATATTTCTTTTCACCTATAACCAACAACACCATCCTTAGACAGCCAAGTACTTCCTCGTAAATTCAGCCGCCCCTTTCTTGTCTTTCTTCTTTTCTTTCACTCAATCGATCTTATTTATCTTTTTATTTCTTTTCACACACACACACACACACACACACACACACACACACACACACACCTTTTTTTGTTTGTTGTGCTCTTTACTATTCTTCAATTTTGTTAACGATACTATCTGTTAAAGGTACTAAATGTTAACAATATTCTCTAATACTTAACCTTTTCCTCTCCACTTAGCATAACCCCAATGTTTTATTATATACATATATATGTGTGTGTATGTGTGTGTATGTATACACATATATATATATACATACATATTTTTCTCGTTTTTATAATTTTTTTCTATTTCCCTATCAATCTATCAATCACTACATTTTTCTTCGTATTCAACTTCTGCCTGTGCGTATTTATCACCGTGTAATTTGCACCTTTCTTTCACCTTTTCCTACCACCAACAACAACAACACCACCACAGATATCACTACTACAACTAATACTACCAGCCGATTAGGCCGTTGTGTTGTCTTCACAACAGAACAAAGTGTATTTGCCAAGGGATTCTCTAAGTGATATGTACTTAGAGGATTTTTACAAGACATAAGCTGACGAATTGCCTTCTAGCACAAAAATATAAAAGATATATAAATCGTTCTGTTTCAAACCTTTTTGGTATTATGATTTTATATGTATTTTTTCTGACGTTTTTCTTTTCCTTGAATCTGAATATTTGCACTTTTCAACCTCATTCATTTTCTCATTCATTCATTCATGTTCACTCCATCAATTAGTTACACACACACACACACACACACACACATACATACACACCGTAACTTGAATCTGTTGACTGATTCTCTACTTAACTGTAGACTGTTTTGTGTGTGTGTGTGTGTATACTATACAAATCCACTCACGAGATTTTGGTCGGCCCTGGAAGACACATACCCACGGTGCCACGCAGTGTGACTGAACCCAGGACCATGTGGTTGTGAAACAAGCTTCTCACCCCACAGCCACCCTTGCGCCTATATTTTGTTATTAGTTTCAGCTCAAGTGCTGTAGCCATGCTGTATCCCCATCAACTGGTTTTGCAACACCTTCATTGATGCACCCTCAATTGTTGGCATTTGGTAAGTGAAGGAGGTTGATACAGCTGCTACTGCTGCTGCATTCCCACTTACTGCCGTGAAGGTCGCTCTTCTGGTGCTCTTAATAGTAGGTGATTCAGTTTAATTTTAAAGACATCTACATCCCTACCATGCAGGTCTCTTGAAGATCTGTGGACCCTTGAATCCCAAGGTATTGCAGTACCTAGTCGTGTATTTGTCGGCGCTGATGGTGGTAGCGCGGATAAAGATTCTACGGAACCAGTTGAGAGATTTGAGTCTTTGTATCTCGTTATTTTCGCTGTTTGTGTCCTTTCCTTTGACAATTTGCTCTAAACCGGTGACTGCTCTAAATATCTACCACATAGAGGCAAACCTTTAGCTTCAAGTCAGCGGTAATCGATCAGATTTATAAGACGTCACCAGCCGATTTTTGTATATCTAGCACTAAATTTTCCAGTAAGTCCTTATTTTACAGAGGGTAACAGATGATTTCAGGGAGTGTTGGCCGCAATACCTAGTATTTCCAGAGACCAGATTAGCATATAACTCACTAGTATGTCAGCAGTTGTAGTTGCACTGAAGAATTGCGTCAGTTTTCAAAGCAGAGTTGCATTCTTCTAGCATCTTGTCGTTGATTGGGATGGATGTGAAGATCTTTTTATCGATATAAGGTTTCAGAAATCATGTGAAAGAGATGGGGTTTTGTTGCAGTTATCTTATGTTCAATGATTGTGAGCTGGAACCTCTAAGTGACCATTCATACCGCGAGATATAGCAGTCTTCAGTCTTAAATATTGATCAATAATATAGTCCTTCTTACACGCTGTCGTCAGTGGAGCATCTTTGGTTTATGGGATCAACGCTAATACGGAAGGACTCAAAGTTGTTGTTTGATTCACTACAAATAGTAGTCAAATACACCTCAGTAGTCCTGAATACACCGAAATAGATGGACTGGTCGTGGTTGGAATACGTTTGACTATCGATCTACTCGATCGGAAATTGAACTGAGATCAAACAACATCAGCAACAACAATCACTGGTCAATATGCTACAGATTAAAACAGGACAACAAGAGAAGGAAAGAGAGAAAGATAGAGTGGGAAAGAAATAGAGAGAAGGGACAGAGAGAGAGAGAAAAAAGAAGAAAGTGTTTGTGCATGTGCGCGCGTGTGTGTGCGAGCAATATCAGTAAAGAAGAGACTGTCCGTTATTTAAGAGTATCGCTTTCAGATTTTGACAACGCGAGCAGACGTCCATTTACATTTTAAGGTCCATATTTATGGATAGACAATCTGAACTCTGACCCGGAAGAGGAATGGAAACGAGGCTGATAACCTATTGTAAGTTTACAGATGCAGCCACGAATACGACAGTGATGAGATGGTGTTGTGAGTGATAGGAAAGTTGAGAGGCTGAGAGAGAATGAGAGGAGGAAAATATAATGCGAGAGAAATTTGGGAGGAGAGTGAACTAGGGCCGAGAGTGACAGATAATAGGGGGAATTATATTCAAGATTTATAAAGATTTAGCAGCATAAATAGAAACAGATGATATCTTATACGCTCGTTCAATACACACGCGCGCGCGCACACGTATACACATATACGAACAGATTCACAGACGTGTGTGTGTGTGTGTGTGCTTGTAAGTATGGATCCATGTGTGTGTGTTTACGTATGCGGACATCATGAAAAGAGATACAAAGAGTGAAGGATATATATATATATATATATATATATATATATATATATATATATATATATTCTTTTACTCTTTTACTCTTTTACTTGTTTCAGTCATTTGACTGCGGCCATGCTGGAACACCGCCTTTTGTCGAGCAAATCAACCCCAGGACTTACTCTTTGGAAGCCTAGTACTTATTCTATCTATCTCTTTTTGCCGAACGCTAAGTTACGGGGACGTAAACACACCAACATCGGTTGTCAAGCGATGGTGGGGGGACAAACACAGACACACACACACACACACACACACACACACACACACACACATATATATATATATATATATATATATATATATATATATATACATACATATATATATATACATATATACGACGGGCTTCTTTCAGTTTCCGTCTACCAAATCCACTCACAAGGCTTTGGTCGGCCCGAGGCTATAGTAGAAGACACTTGCCCAAGGTGCCACGCAGTGGGACTGAACCCGGAGCTATGTGGTTGGTAAGCAAGCTACTTACCACATATATACACATACACGTTACGGCTGATCAATAAGTATCCGGACTGTTGCCATAGTAATGAAGCACGCAGAGTAAAGCTGCTTGACACAGATTGGCCTTGAATTCTGCTGTTTGCACACCAAGTTTTGACGTTCTAACTCACTTCTGCTGCTTACGTCACTGCTTGGAAGGAAGGTGTGTAGCGCGTGATCGTCGCATTGACCATGACAGAGAAAGTTGTCATGACGATACCTGCTCAGAGACCTGCGCAAAATTGCAGACAGTGTATGGAGAGCGGTGTATGAGCCGCACACAAGTGTACGAGAGGTTCAGACGTTTCCAAGATTGCCCCAAAATGTCGATACCGACGAACTTTCTGAGACACCTGCAACCAGCAGAAATGAGTAAAACATCGTAGATGTGCATGCAGCTGCGAGGGGAAATCGTCGAATCAACCATCCGTGAGTTATCGGAAAATATGCAGATTAGTTACGGTGCAGTTTAGTTCATTATTAATGAAGATTTGTGCACGAGACGTGTGTCTGCTAAGGTTGTAGCAAATCTACTTTCAGCTGACCAAAAAGACACTCGGGTTTCAGTTGCGGAAGATCTCTTTGACTGTTTCAAGAATGATGAAATCGCTTTGGAAACTTTGCGCAGGCCTCTGAGCAGGTATCGCCAAGCTTTTGGCAAAATTTGATGTAGATTCTCTGCTCAATTATCTCTGTCATGGTCAATGCGACGATTACACGCTACACACGTTCCTGCAAAGCACTGCTGTTAGCAGCGGGAGAGAGCTAAAACGTTAAAACTGTGTGTGCTTACACAGCAGAGTACAAGGTCAATCTGTGCCAAGCGGCTTTACTCTGCATGTCTCATCTTCGTTACTATGGCAGCAGTCCGATACTTATTGATCAGCTCTCATGTGTGTGTCTGTGTGTGTGTTTGTAGTTAATACACACACATACACATAAAATCTACAGACACACACGTAGAGAGAGAGAGAGAGAGAGAGAGAGAGAGAGAGAGAGAGACCTATAAGTAAAAACTCGCAAAAGCAAGTGGTACTCTTTACAACCATTAGATCCCATGTTCATTGCACCGACGTTAGATAAATTTCTACTACCAAGGATAAGGGTTAATCAAAGTTTTGTGTTTAAAGCTTAATTGACAACACGATGAAGAAGCCAATTGGCCACACGCACGCATATAGTTATACATTTCGATCTATCTATCTATCTATCTATCTATCTATCTATCTACAGGTCTATCTATCTATGTCTGTGTACTTGTATGTATGAGTGCATGTGTGTGTGTTTACGTATGCGGATATCATGAAAAGAGATACAAAGAGTGAAGGTTATATATATACCAACTATATACACACACTTGCGCATACACACACACACACACACATACACTTATCTATCTATCTATCTATCTATCTATCTATCTATCTATCTATCTATCTATCTATCTATCTGTCTGTCTGTCTGTCTGTCTATAGGATTTGTGTTTTTCTTGTTTCAATCATTGGACTGCGGCCATAGTGAGGCGACGCTTTGTGGGATTTAGTCGAACAATTCGACCCCAGTACTTTTTTTTTGCCTGGTATTTATTTATTCAGTCACTTTTTGTCGACTCGCTAAGTTACTAGGGCCTAAATAAAACAACACCGGTTAACAACCGGTGACGGGGGACAAGCAGAAACATAAAAACACACACAATAAATATGTAGATACATACATACATACATGCATACATACACACACACATACATACATACATACATACATACATGTAGGTAGATATGTATGTAGATATGTATGTATACACGCACTCACACACATACACACACGCATATATATAAACGTACATACATGCATACATTCATACACACACACATATTTATATAATGACAATTGGGCTGAGTTTTACTACAGTTGTTTCAGACGTGTTTTTTTATTGATGTACATATCAATTACATAATGCAAAAAGATCGTTTTCTTTGTGTGAATTAAATTGTTAAATCAAATTTAATATTTAGGTTTTTTCACACAAATAGTATAGGATGCATATTGTTCTCCCATTCCATGTGAATACATGTTAAATTTCTTCTCCATGGTATAATTTTTATAATTGCTTTTTACCAGGTAAACAAAAAAAGGACAGCAGTTCTTGCTCATTTTGTTTGCTTTCTAGTTAGTAGTTGTGGAGGCGCAATGGCCCAGTGGTTAGGGCATCGGACTCGCGGTCATAGGATCGCGGTTTCGATTCCCAGACCGGACGTTGTGAGTGTTTATTGAGCGAAAACAACTAAAGTTCCACGAGGCTCCGGCAGGGGATGGTGGCGAACCCTGCTGTACTCTTTCACCACAACTTTCTCTCATCTTTCTTCCTGTTTCTGTTGTACCTGTATTTCAATGGGCCTGCCTTGTCACACTGTGTCACGCTGAATATCCCTGAGAACTACGTTAAGGGTACACGTGTCTGTGGAGTGCTCAGCCACTTGCACGTTAATTTCACGAGCAGGCTGTTCCGTTGATCGGATCATCTGGAACCCTCGACGTCGTAAGCGACGGAGTGCCAACAACAACACAGTTAGTAGTTATACCAATATTTTTTGTACTTTTGTTCTTGTATTTAGTCTTTTGTGACCATTTGTACTCGCGTCTTTTGTTTACAACGATTCCTTTCTGCTGTAGTTTTTCGTACTGATACATTTAACTTCACTTCAACAAATTTCTTATTCTGTTATTTTATTTATTCTTCATGTTTTTCTGCTCCCTACTCCTTTCTCTTCCTTCCCACACTTTTTCTTTCTTTTACATCCGACAGAAAATTAATGATCACGTTCAATTAATTTTCTATTTAGACTACCTTATACAACTAAATGTGACAAGTGAATTCGAAATGAACCCAAATTAATATGGCGGCCATCAAAAATAGAAAAGCCGTTTGAGGTGTTTGTAAGTAATGGATGTTGCCAGTCCGTATAATGACAACCAATAATCGCGATGTTGCAGCAACATCGCTCTCCGAAGCCTCTTTTGATTCGATGAAATACAGCTATCAAACTGTCATTATTCAATATGGTTGCGTATATTGCGGCTAACGTTGTGTAGCAGACTTAAGTCAGCAGCGAGAGCAGCTCATAACCCTGTCTCTAACGGTGTACTTGGGAGTCTCGGTTTGATGTTAGTTCACTTACAACAACAATTATTTTGAGGTGCTGGAGTGCAAGAACAAAGCTAGGCGAATCTGATGCTTGGTTTCGATTGTTGTTGTTGTTGCTGTTGTTGTTGTTGTTGTTGTTCTTCTTCTTCTTCTTCTTCTTCTTCTTCTTCTTCTTCTTCTTCTTCTTCTTCTTCTTTTTATTATCCTTATTATTATTATTAATATTATTATTATTATTATTATCATTATCATCATCATTATTATTATTATTATTATTATTATTATTATTATTATTATTATTATTATTATTATTATTATTATTATTATTATTATTATTTAGGCGGTGAACCGGGAGAATCGTTAGCACACCGGACACGATTCTCAGCGGAATTTCGTATGACTTTACGTTCTGAGTTCAAATTCTGCCGAAGTCGACTTTGCCTTTCATCCTTTCGGGGTCGATAAATCAAGTAACAATGAAACACTGGGGTCGATTTAATCGACTTGTCCCGCTCCTCCAAAATTTTGGGCCTTGTGCCTTTGCTAGAAAGGATCAGTTTGGCTATCGTTTTCTTCAGGTTTCCACGCCAACAATCCTACAAACACGTGCATACAGATCTTCATAACGAAATCGACTTTCTCATTCTCAAATCTTTCAGTTTCTAAATTACATATTTTATTCGTCTCTCTTGTCAAACTGTAAAATTACGAGGACGTAAACATCGGTTGTGTAGGACAAACAAAGGTACACACACATACACACACACACACACACACACACACATATATATATATATATATATATATATATATATATATATATATATATATATATATAAACATATATATATGGGAGAATATACAAAAAATAACAACAGACGAGGACAGGTGGTGTAAATAACAAAAGTATATATTAGTATGACGCTCGGGAATACGGAAAGTCTTTGACGTTTCGAGCTACGCTCTTCAACAGAAAGAATACGGAGACAAGGAGAAAAATATATATATATATATAGGTTAAAGTAGAAAAGAAAAGGTAATCAGTTTGAAAAGACTTGTCATGGACATTTAATTTAGCTATATAATCCTTTCTTCAATAGGCACAAGGCCTGAAATTTGGAGGAGGTATAAGTCAATTACATCGAACCCCAGTACTCAATTTATCGACCCCAAAAGGATGAAAAGCGAAATCAACGAAATTTGAACTCAGAACATAACGACAGACGAAATACTGGTAAGAATTTCGCCCGACGTGCTAACGACTCTGCCAGCTTGCCGTTCCAGATTCAGCTGTATAATAAAAGGTTTAGATAGCTAAATTGAATGTCCTTGTCAAGTCTTACCAAACTGTTTGCCTTTTCTTTTCTACTTTACCCCATACCGACCGACTCAAGGGGAAATCACTTCTAGTCACTTTACATAAGGAATTTTAGTGACTTACCTATTCGAGCACTCAGAATACATGCCTATTAGTTTGAGTCATTCTGACTAAAACCCCCTCGTCTCTTTTATGTGTGGGAGAGAGAGAGTGAGTGTGTGTGTGCGTGCGTATGTATATTTACCCTCTTCTCTCTCGCTCTCTCTCTCTCTCTCTCTCTCTCTCTCTCTCTCTCTCTCTCTCTCTCTCTCTCTCTCTCTCTCATTCTCTCTCTCTCTGTATATATATATATATATATATATATATATATAATTTCAGTGGAATCTATCCACTGGTTTTCAGAAATAGAGTTATTAATATTTCTAAGTCTCTCTAAAGGAGACTACGGCAGCGGTACTATATATATATATATATATATATATATATATATATATATATATATATACCACAGGCTTCTTTCGGTTCCTGTCTACCAAATCTACTCACAAGGTATTCGTCAGCCCAAGGATACATTTGAAATCACTCGGCGAAGGTGCCACTGCGTGGCACTGAACCTGGAACCATGTTGCTGGGAAGCAATGTTCTTATTGCACAATCACGCCTGTGTCTACAATTTAGTTACAAAATGTAAGGGGATCAAGTGATGTAGATGCAATGGAGTTCACTAGTTTACTATTTATGGAATTTAGGAATCACAACTTAAAAGAACGCAGTTAAGTTACCTCTGGCTTTTTATCAGTATTCGTTCATTCCACCAACCCACAGCCGTTTTATTTTTTTCGGAAATAAACAGGATTATAAAATCGATGACATTAATTTTTATCATAATAACTGTCATCAGTAGCATCAACGACATCATAATCACCATCAAAACCGCGTGTTTATCGTTTCAGAAAGACAAAGAGTTACTATGACACGAGGTAACAATAGATCACTTAAGTGGTCGCCCACCTTGCTAGAATTAGCAGCCAAATTGACATCACATCACAACCTGATTATATATGAAAGGTGAAATCAATTAGATCAATACCAGCACCTGACTGACAGATTATTTACCATGCTTGGCAACCAATTTTTGCCATGATTGACCGATCGCACTAAACAAAATTACAACATCTTACCTGCCGGTTTTGGTGATAATCATTTCCGTTCCTAATTCGTAGAATTTGCTCCAGAGTTCTTTACTTTCCAATTGACATTCTATTGCTTGCAAAGCAGTGATGTTTCCGTCACAGACTTTAAATTTTTTAATGGATCGTTCCGCAATATCATTTCGACTGAGCGATGAAAGAGAATTCGTAACTGTCGGACCAGCTGCTGACAGTACCAACTTTTCTGAAATGGAAAAAGTTTTAGTACGTTAAAATTTACGCTTGTCGTTACAATAAACACATACACAGACGAGACTCATTCACACGTACATCCTACTCCCTATCTCACATTCTCTGGCTATCTCGATATCTCTCAGCATATATATATACATATATGCATATATGGGTACAGGATGTCACTAACTGTAAACAACACGAAGTACGAAAAGAAATGAGTTAAGTATGAAAACAACAAGAAAAAATAGAAAACTTGACAAGTAACACAAAGAACGACCATTCATCAGTCGTCGGCTGTCTATCTACTCCTCATTTCGAGCATTCAACGACAATATGAGTCATCGAAGACAGTTGCTCCCATAACTTCCAAAATAAAATTTTGGATTTATGGATGGTCAAAGTTGGGAACAAAGATAGGACAGTGGAGACATGCAAGGAAACCGAACGAAAACAAACATGGAGGTTAGACCAGAACGAGGGGAAAATAGTGAACGCTGCGAGAAATATTTTCTTTGATAGACGTCCAGTCCTTAGAACGTCCGTGCGAGAAAAGAAAGATGGTCACGTGAGGAAAAGAAAGTTGCACGAAGGTCACGTGTGAGCAGTGAGAGATGAGCTTCATGTGGTTTCGTAGTGTCAGTAACATAATTGCAAATAAGGAGCACACTAAACTAGGACATGTACTACATAACCATGAGCTTAGTGTTCATATAAAGAAGTTTACGCCCGATACACGAGGCCGTCACCTACCACTTACAAATATTCTGTGGAGGGTACAACTATCAACAAAACTAGTTATGTAACTGTAACGTTGACAGAAAAAAGAATGCCGAAATGATGGTAGACACCGTACTCTCTCTTTCTCTCTCTCTTGGTCAACCTTTATATGTGGTGGATAATCTAAGAGCCGATAGATGAATCACAAATCAACATCTAAATCTCCGACTGAGAAGGATACTAGCGCGTTTATAAATTACGTGAAGCAATCTAAAGAGACACAAACTAATTAGTTATGTGACTTTTGTCGAAGCCGTTCTTAGTCTACATCTGCAATCATTAACAGAAAAATGGTATAAGAACGGCATCGAAGAAAAATTTCAAATTTAAACTAAGACAAAAATTCTTTAAAACGAAAACTAATTAGTAAGCGAAATGCATCAAGAGATAAAAGTTTTCGTTATAGAGCTAAAACATATAATATTTGAAATATAATCCGCAGGTGTAGATCATCATTCGGCGGAAGATAAACAGTTGATAACAGGGAACAACGCACCTAAAAGACATGACACTGAGGAAAAGTATAAAACGTTCTCACCTAATATATTTATGTGTGTGTCTATGTGTGTATAAATGGTCTAATACATACTCACACACACAATCACACACACGCACACACTCACAGCACACACGTACACATATATACATGGATGCATAGATGCGTAGATACGCACACTCACACATACATAAATATGTACATACATACACGTATATAAATGGTTAACGACTGTTTTTATTTTCTTTTGCATAGATATTTAGAAAACATAGTCAACATTGTCTGAACGGTAGCTCAATATGTTCCAGTTGAGTAGAGATATATTTTATGTTGAAAGAACAAGCTTGACTGTGAATCGAAAATGAGGTTTAGCCTACAGTCTGACGAAACCGATTAAGCCGAAACTTAGAAATCATTATCAATCTTTACTTGTAAATATAATATATAATACTACAGCTCATCCTCCAGAATCTAAGTCTCTTTTCAGGGTACAAAATAAGAGATAAATCAATAAACATATATACACAGGTATACGTGCATATTTACAAGTATGTGTGTGTTTGTATATATATGTATGTATGTATGTATGTATGTATGTATGTATGTATATCCACATTTGCGAGTCTGTTTTTATATACACCGACAGGTACAAACTATATATATATGTGTGTGTGTGTGTGTGTGTGTGTGAGTGTGTGTGTGTGTGTTTGTGCGTGCGTGTGTGTGTGTGTGTGTGTGTGTGTGTGTGTGTGTGTGTGTGTGTGTGTGTGTGTGTGTATAGCAATAAGAAAATGGAGGGGAATATGAGGCACTCATCAACTTGCAGACACTGTATTCCGTTTGATTAATCTGTTTATTTTATAACCAAAATGACAAAAAAAGACACTATACAGACACTTATGACATACCATGTATGTATGATTTCGCCCCTTCTCCAATTGCTAAATGTCCCTTAAATTTGAAATCTTAATTGTTGATATGACATGGTATGTCATAAGTGTCCGTATATTGTGTTTTTTGTCAATTTATAAAATAAACAGATTAATCAACGGAATACAGTGTCTGCAAGTTGATGAGTGTCTCATATTCCCCTCCATTTCTTAATGCTATATAAATTTAGGGTAAAAAAAAAAAACCTTTTACTCGCACCCACTTATTACACTTGGTATAACACTAGTGTAACAATAATTGGGTACCCTCCCAGCAGTATATTGGATAGATATTATCCCTGAGTGGGTTGGATTCTCAACCCCTAACTTTCTTGGAGTATATATATATATATATATATATATATATATATATATATATATATATACATACAGAGAAAGAGAGAGTCAGAGAGAGAGACTCAAACAATGTTTCTGTTCGCCGTATTTATTGTCTGCTAGATTTCCTGCAGTGAATGCAAAATGATGTAAAAGAAAAAGACATTTCCTAGCCACAGAATCCCATGAATGAAAATTAAGTCACCTTATTATTTTATCAGTTTGACAGTTGTATTTGCCAAATTGACTAGAAAGGGAAAGAAAGAGAAAATACAATTAACGTGATAGCGTGGAAGGGACACAGAGAGAGAGAGAGAGAGAGAGAGAGAAAGAGAGAAAGTTATATAGAATGAGAAAGCAAAGAAAAAAAAAACGAAGAGCGCGTGAGTGAGGGAGTAAGTGTGGTGAGATAAGTTTGTACAAGACAAATTAACTTAACAATGTGTTAAAACGTCATACGAAGTGGAAGGACAATGATAATTGATAGATTTCCTGACACAAAGTAAAGAATGATCAAAATGCATGTGTATATGCATTGTTTTGTGTGTGTGGCAGGGTGTATACAGGGGTGTGTGTAATTGTGTATAGGAGAATATATTACTCAATTATAAGACTGTAAATAAAATGACAAAATCAAAGTCGGAATTTCATTGAGTAATATATATATATATATATATATATATATATATATATATATATATATATATATATATATATATATATATATATATATATATATATATATATATATATATATACATATATATATATACATATATATATGCGTGTGTGTATGTGTGTGTGTGTGTGTGTGTGTGTGTGTGTGTATGCATGTATGTATGCATGTATGTATTGTATGTATGTATATAGAAATATATATATACGCCTATTACTCGAAGAAATTCTGAATATTGGAAACTGCATGCTGTACTGGTTGGTATTCGCGCTCGAAGCTCCAATACGAACATTTCAGTGTGTTTGGGTGTCAATCTGAGGACAGTGCAATCTGAGGGCATCTAGCAAGAGTGATAAAAATCAAACATCCAGTGGACATTATAGTGTTTGGAGTGATCACTAGTGATGGCGAAGTTATGCCTCCATTCATCTTCCCACATGGCCCCAGATTCAATCAGCATGGAGGCCTACATCAAATGCCTGGAGGAGGTTCTGCTGTCCTGGATCAAGAAGGTGACTACTGGAAGACCCTATGTCTGGCAACAAGACTCTGCACCATGCCACACAAGGAGGGGATAATTTCTGACAATGGATGTCAAACAATTTCTGCTTCCACATCACCTCTAAAATCTGTCTAGCATTATGGCAGCATTCACTAATTTAAGCAAGGAGACCGTCTAGAAGAGTTGCAGGAGATTCCGAAGTCGTCTGGAGGCCATGGTTGAAGCCAATGGTGATTTTGGTAAATAAATTTACTCTTTAATATTTTAGGATATTTTTATGTAATTTTGGTAAATATGTATCTGTTAAAATAAGATATCGGTGTTATTCTCATTTTTGCGTGATTTACACGACAGTTTATTCACTGCACTGTGTGTATATATATATATATATGTGTGTGTGTGTGTGTGTGTGTGTGTGTGTGTGTGTGTGTGTGTGTGTGTGTGTGTTTGTGTGTGTGTGTGTGTGAGTGTGTGTACGCCTAAACATGTTTGTGTGCTTTGCACGCGCGCGCGCGTGTGTGTGGTGTTTGTGCGAATGGATGCGTGTGGATGTGTAGCAACGCATGTAAATGTATTTTCATGTGTCCGTGTGCGTGTGCGTGTGCCCGTTCGTGGGTCAGTGGCAACGTATGGAAATATTGTTTTATTGTATGTATGAATGTACATGTTTGTATGTATTTGTTTTGGGAACGAGCAGAAGGGAAAGAGAAAGAGGGAGACAGAAAATGGGGAACACAGAGGGAAAGAAAGAGATAAAGGGAGACAAACAAAGCAAAAACTATTTATAATATCGTTCTATGTACCTTGTTTGTGTGTGTGTGTGTGTGTGTGTGTGTGATTTCGGTTTCAAATTTTGGCACTAGGCCAGCAGTTTCTGGGCAAGAGGTAAGTCGATTACATCAACCCCAAGTGTTCAACTGGCACTTATTTTATCGAACCCGTAAGGATTAAAGGCAAAGTCGACTTCGGTAGAATTTGAACTCGGAACGTAAAGACGGATTAACTGCCGCTAAGTATTTCGCCCGGCGAGCTAACGATTCTTATTTTTTATTGCCCGCATGGGGTTAAACATAAAGGGGACAAAGAAGGACATATAAAGGGATTAAGTCGATTACATCAACCTCAGTCCGTAACTGGTACTTAATTTATCGACCCCAAAAGGATGAAAGGCGAAGTCGACATCGGCGGAATTTGAACTCAGAACGTAGCGGCAGACGAAATACCGCTAAGCATTTTGCCCGGCGTGCTGACGATTCTGCCAGCTCGCATGGGGCTAAACATAGAGGGGACAAAGAAGGACAGACAAAGGGATTAAGTCGATTACATCGACCCCAGTGTGTAACTGGTACTTAATTTATCGACCCCGAAAGGATGAAAAGCAAAGTCGACCTCGGCGGAATTTGAACTCAGAACGTAGCGGCAGAAAAAATACCGCTAAACATTTCGCCCAGCGTAATAACGTTTTTTATTTCTTTACTGCCCACAAGGGGCTACACACAGAGGGGACAAACAAAGGGATTAAGTCGATTATATTGACCCCAGTGCGTAACTGGTACTTATTTAATCGACCCCGAAAGGATGAAAGACAAAGTCGACCTCGGCGGAATTTGAACTCAGAACGTAGCGGCAAACGAAATACCGCTAAGCATTTCGCTTAGCTGACGATTCTACCAGCTCTCCTCTTTATTATTTTGTAATATTAATTATTTGAAAGGCGGCGAGCTGTTAGAAACGTTAGCACGCCGTGCGAAGAGCTTAGTATGTATGTATATATGTATGTATGTAAGCATTTACTTATGTATATATGTGAATGTATATATGTAGAATAAATTTTAACCGGCCATTTGATTTGTAGCAAGGTTATGAAGGAAGGCGTCTTGTTTTGTTCACCCGCCATTAAATCTTAAGAGTGTCTTGCAGGTTGTTATACTCCCAGATATCAAGGTTATTTGTAATGTAAAATAAAGGTTTGCGTTTTCTGTCCAAGAGCCCAAGTCCAGCTCCAGACTGGTTGGTATGTACCCTGTTGTTTTAATAATAATAGGTATGAAGCTGAAAGTGCATCCTGGGTACTGAATTTGCAGTGTACTGCGCGCGCGCGTGTACATAGGCCTGTGGCCTGCGTTCATGTTTGTGTTTGTGTGTATGTGTATGTACGTATGTATATGTGTATGTACATGTGTATGTATGCATTTATGTATGTAAATATGTATATTTGTACATATTTAAGCATGTGTACGTTAAGTGCGTGTAAATACGTGCGCAAATTATATGTGTGCACGTGTGCTTAAATCTGTACAAACGCATTCCATCTGTGAAATTTGAGTGTTAGTACATGTGTAAGTGCATGTGCATGTATGTGTATGCATGTGTGTGTGTGTGTGTGTGGGTGTGTGCGTGCGCGCGCATGTGTGTATGTGTTTTCGGACGTGTGCGACTACATCTGTTTGCCTGAGTGAATATATAAATACATACACACACAAGCACACAAACACAATCACACGCATACGCATATTTGTGTGTGTTTGCGCGTATTTGTGCTAGTTCGTGTATGTGTGTGTGAAGTGTGCATGCGTGCGCGCATGTGCCGATTTGACCATTTTTAAATGGCCGTTCTTTGATGTTGGTCGAGTATCCATTTCTACAGTTAGACCAGCAGATGTCGCTACATTCACTACAGTCATGTCTGCTTTCCCATATCTGCATATCTAGTTCCAACCCCACAGGCACCACTAACATGACCGCCCTCACCAGAATATAAACACCACAACACCACCAACACAGTAGCAAAACCACCACTGTAACACAACCACCATCATCACAATCGGCCCCACCACCATAAAATCATCACCACCACCACTATCGTTATCACCATAGCCACTACCACCACCACTATCACAATACAATCATTACCACCACTACCACCACCAACAACACCACCACCACCACTACAACAACACCACCGCCACTGAAACACAACCACCGCTACCACCATTACCACTATACAATCACCACCACCACCACCACAACCACTACCACCAATACAATAATCACCTCCATACCACCACCACTATACCATTACCACCACACTACCACCACCATAACAGTCTCATCACCATTACTACAAACCCATACTATAACCACTAGAACAGCCATCTCCACCGTACCACAATCATGACCCTCCAGACCACCAACACACCAACACCACCACCAGCATCCCACCCTCATCTTCAAGCCACCACCGCTTCGACATCACCACCATGACTTCATCAAAACACCATCAACACCGCCGTACCACTACCACCACCAGACCACCATCACCACCGCCACTATTTTAATCCATCACCACCACAAGAAGCATCATCATTATCGTGGTCAACCAGTGGGTAGAAATAGCTTTTGCATTTCCTACCTTGGAAAGCTTTCGATTACATATTTGCTGGGTCTGGGCTAATGACCCGGTTATTATTATTACATTAGTCTGATATCAATTCCGATCCAGCAGATACATAATCACAAGAAAGCAGTCCAAATATGTATTCGTTCCTTATTTCAAATGTTTAAGGTAAACGAGGGAGATTTGATTGCTTTTGTTATAGATCGAGTGAACTCATACAAAACTGTCTTAATATCGGAGATGCCGTTGGTGTTTTTGTCTTTTCGCTGTTACTATCATAGTAGTCTCTATAATGACGATGGTCAGAATGGAAGTGATTGGGGAATGCTGGTACTTGAGTTTTTGTTGTAGATAATGTTAATACAGTAATCCCTCGACTATCGCGGGTACCACGGTCCAAACTGCCACGCGATAGGTGAATATATCCCCGAAGTAGAAATAGCACTATGCTGTATATTTCTTTTTATTTTTATAATTTGTATATATTTATTTTATTATAAATACAAAACAACACCACAGAAGAATCGAAGTTTCATTAATAAACCGCGATAGGTGAACCGCGATATGGCGAGTGATTACCGTAGTAAGAATAACAATGTGTTCATGATGCATTCTTCCTCCCACTCTTTCCACACCACGCTTTTCTGTCTCTTCATGCTTTGACTACTCTGTTTCCTGTATAGTTATATATGTATTTATACACACACACTTGTACACAGAGAATAAACACTCACCCATCACACACACACACACTGGCACACACGCATATGTATATATACATACATACATATACACTCACACACACACACATACACACACACACACAGACATGTTTATAGACACATACATATTTGTTGGACAACCTTTGACATGCCTTGATTTTTGTCCTATGGAGTTAAAAATCTTATACTCATTGACTAGTTCATTCTGGAAGAGGGACATGCTTAATATTGTTTTGAGTGTGGGATTGGCAATGAGCAAAGCTTTTCTTCACTTTAAAAAGCTTCAGATATAGACATCTCTTAATTTTTGACATCGCTATTACATGTTGCCTACTACAGCTAGCTAGCCGTACCCGTAAAATGAATGAAAAATTCCATAATGGGATGAAGTCATTAATGGTAACTCTCTGAACATCCGCTGCAAGAGGCACCCAATCATTGCAGCATCTGTACAAAAGAGTAGGTCCCTAGCAAGTCAGAAAAGCCGACATCTATGCTGTTTTCAGAGAACAATCAAGCGATGGCGTTTCTCGAAACCGAGTAGTAGCCTTCATGTGTGTGTGTGTGTGTGTGTGTGTGTGTGTGTGTGTGTGTGTGTGTGTGTGATTTGAAGTGGAGTACAGATACTTGTGTATAAAGAAAAAGGAGGCAGTTAGAATTTTGAATAATTCTTTATTAGAGCTTTCGTTCGCTTAACCGAACACTTCAAGAAAAATTAAAACCAAGATGTTTTAAAACCATCTTGGTTTTTACTTTTCTTAAACAGGTCAGTTAAGCGAACAAAAACGCAAATAAAGAATTATCCAAATTTCTAACTGCGCACTTTTATATATATATATATATATATATATATATATATATATATATATATATATATATATATATATATATATATATATATATATATATATATATAGGTTTATGAGCGGTAATGGTGTCAATTAGACCCAGAGATTTCAGGTAATGTTGAGTAAGTGCTATGAATAGACCATAGTTAAGCTCCAGGTTCGGTGATTATGTGAATAAGGGGTCCAACATAGGTTATATATCAGCGTGTGAATATAAGGATTTACTTTACGTAATGAGATAAAAAAAAAAACAAGGGTGCGTATATTTTAGAACATCTATAAATAGAAAGTCTTACAGCTGCTTTCAGGATGATTTTTATATCCCTTCAACGATCCTCTCACACCGTCTCCGATGAAGGGATATAATAAATATCCTGGAAGCAGCTGTAAGACCTTCTATTAATAAATGTTCTAAAATATACACAGCCTTGGGTTTTTTTTTATCTCATTACGAAAAGTAAATCCCTATATATATATATACATGTACATATATAAGAAAAGTATAAAAGAATATGTATATGTATGTATATATATGTGTATATGAATATCTGCATGTGTATATATATACATATATATATATATATATATATATACACGTAAATGTAAATATATCTATATTTACATGAGTATATTATGTATAGTCTGTATATATTTTTATATGTAGTTAAAATAACGTCTATCTTCTGCTTGCTCACCACCATTCGCTATATCTGTTGATTTAAACAGAAACACCAACCAATGATAAACAAACAACAGTCAAAAGCTATTAAACAAGGAACCGTGAAATAGGAAATAACAATAAACGAAAAGTAAACCCTTTTGAGTAACTCTTCTGTCTGATATTAAAACAAAGGAAATGATAAAATATGTGAATGTTAACAAAAGAGTAGATGACAGCCGGGAAGATGATAGAGGGTTATGTCTTAGTATTGTTTCGTAGGGTAAATAAGAAAAGTTTCGGAAAGATAATAAGATAACATATGGAAATGTGCTAAGTTTGAAGAACTTATATATATATATACATATATATATATAAATATATATATATATATATATATATATATATATATATATATATATATATATATATATATATATATATATATATATATATATATATATATATATCTGTTTGCGTGTTTATCTTGACAGGGACACTCCCAGTGTACAATAACGTTTGTATCAACACACGCACACACTCACATATATATATACACATATTTATGGACACACATACATATATATATATACATTTATATATAAATATATACGTTTATATATATGCATAAATATATATATACCTATACATATTCACACACACACATACATATATATGCCTACATGCTCACATACACACGCACACATACATGTGTGTGTGTGTGTGTGTGTGTGTGTGTGTGTGTGTGTGTGTGTGTGTGTGTGTGTGTTTGTATGTGTGTATGAAATGATGTTAGACCTAGGCGTGGCGTACAGTTGTCTGGGTGTATTCTTTATATTTGTCCTTTAATCAAAATTGTAAATATTTCCAAACGTGGTGAGATATAGAATCGCCTGTTCTAAATTGATAGTGATTATAATTGAGAGAACAGAACAAAAGACTAACAAACTATCAAAAGAAAACTAGTAACTAACTGTAGTATATCACAAACTAACTATATGTCAGCATCTCTCATATTCTCACTTTCTCTATTCATGCACATAGTCTAGCTCAAAGACAGACACACTCATTAACATATCTACATAGATGTAATACACACACATACACACACTCACACACACATATATACATACATACATAGATATACATGTATATATGCAGTATATATATATATATATATATATATATATATATATATATATATATATATATATATATCTATATATATACAGTATGCATATATATAGATATAGATATGCACGTACATACATATATATAGTAATAATAATAATAACAACAACAACAACAGCAATAATAATAATAATAATAATATGATTCTTAAGAGAATTGGGTACTTGAATGATATGCACCAGGTAGGGTTGAGTCGAATAAATATCCCTGAAAATATTCAGGTTGTGCACACCTCAAAAAAAAACACCCCTACGAGTATTTAGCGCTCAGGGGCTGCTCCAAAGCACACGTTGTGTTGGTCATATGTTGATTGGTATACCCTAGGATGTCCGACGTGTCATGAATCCCTTTGGTGTTTTATAAGCAAATGAATAACAAATGATGGCTAAATGTCATTTGATTACGCATTTTTAATAGATGAATGAGTGCATTGCATCATTGCAAAAAATACGGTTATTTTCAATGATGTAATGTACTGATTCTTCTACTAAAAATGCGTCAGGAACACCTGTAATGAACTAGCATTTATCCATCTTCTGTTATTATTCAATTGCTTATATACATATATATATATATATATATATATATATATATATATATATATATATATATATATATATATATATATATATATATATATATAGGTATGCAGGGCAGGGAATCGTCAATTAGTAATAAAATTAATAATTAACAATTTTGCCGGGTAGCTCAGTATGAAAAAACTTTTTCGGTAAAATCATTTATAATCATAAATATATAGGGATTGACAGTAACCTGCTTCTCCAACATACTGAGAATTCAGAAATAGCAGCCAAAGAACTACTGATTCCAAAACTACAAATTTTACTCTAAATTGATAGCGATATTTTTGATACACACAGAACAAAAAACAGTAGAGAAGCTGAAGATCAGAATGGAGTATTCTTTGCTCTTAACTGTGAAACGATCGTACTAAATTAACTAAAGGCAAGTGGGTTTTTTTACTCTTCTCTACTGTTTTTTGTTCTGTGTGTATCAAAAATATCGCTATCAATTTAGAGTAAAATTTGTAGTTTTGGAATCAGTAGTTCTTTGGCTGCTATTTCTGAATTCTCAGTATGTTGGAGAAGCATGTTATTGTCAATCCCTATATATTTATGATTATATATATATATAGGTTTAGATTTAGATTCAAGATTGAATATGGTACTTATGTTTAGGCACCAGAATATAGTATGGTATGGTATTATACAAAAACCATTCCAAAAAACAAAAAACAAAAAACATTCCAAGAGACAATAAAATCAGAGACAGTTTAGAATTTTTTGCCTAGGACCAATTACTAGCCTGATAGACTTGGCTATGTCAAGATGGATTTTTATGTATTCTTCCTCCCACTTGGATTTGAAATGTTGCCACAATTATATGTCTATTCTACTGTAATTTTCTGCATTTTCCTGCAGCTGAAGATTGCTCTACATATTGCATTTAATGTAATGCTCGCATTACTTAAATAAATGGAGTAGCATGAAACGTGCGTACTGCAATCATCTTTGAAATCCGTGTTGCTTATTTTGATTTTATATATATATATATATATATATATATATATATATATATATATATATTTCTGAAGTTTATATCATTGTATATGCCTGTATACTTTATTTTATCTTACTTTTTAGACATTTTAGAGACTTAAAACTATATATTTATTGATTCTAGAATGATTTGAACCACACACACACACACACACACACACACACACACACACACACACACACACACACGCGCGCGCGCGCGCGCGCACACACACATATATTAAATCTTGCGTTAGATATACGGTATTGTTCCTGTGGTCTACCACCCTTATGTATCCATTCTTACCATAATTTGAATTCTAGCTCATGCTGAGCACTTCAACTCTAGCCCGTTTTTATATATTGTTATATTAACAATATCTAATTATACAAAAAAATTACAGTTTATATATATATATATATATATATATATATATATATATATATATATATATATATATATATATATATATATATATATATATATACGTTCGTGCAAACGTGTATTTGTGTGTGCTTATATGGTCATGCGGTGTATCCGTGCTTGTGTGTGCATATGTATGCACCTGCTACAAGTAACATCCATCTACAGCTAAATTCTATAATTCTCATCATATAAGAGAAGTGCAATATTAAATCAATAAGTTTTTACTTTACTCGTTTCATTATATTACAATTACGTATCTATCAAATGCTTTTAAAAAGTCGATAATTCCGATATTTGTCAAGGAATTCCGACACTCAGTGACTGTCAAACTGAAAACTTCAGAGGCACTCATCCACTTCACCATATGGCCACGGGCATATGACGTAGTGGTTAAGAGCGCGGGCTACTAACCCCAAGATTCCGAGTTCGATTCCAGGCAGTGACCTGAATAATAATAATAATAATAATGATGATGATGATGATGATGATTATAATGATGATAATAATAATAATAATAATAATAATAATAATAATAATAATAATAATGATGATGATGATGATGATGATGATGATGATGATGATTATAATGATGATGATAATAATAATAATAATAATAATAATAATAATAATAATAATAATAATAATAATAACAACAACATCGAAAAATACCTTAGGAATGAGAACCCAGGTTCGAAATTTCCCCAAGTAACCTGATGAAGACTGGAGGGTATATCAGCCGAAACGAGTTAGCAACAAACAAGTTGTGGACAAATATCCGTCAAATGTAATTGATGTAAATAATGTACATAATTCCTCATCTCTTAAATATAGAACTGTATCGCTCTTTCTTGTATGACAAGTAGTCAACTTCATGATTTACATTCTAACGTAATGCTACCGAAGCTATCAGGTTCAAGGCGAAAGTTAAACATTGTATGAGGGTGTTGCCTGGACAATTGAACCATAGACCATTGGCAAATATAGTACTGCCATAAAAAAAATTAAAATGTATGAAACATCCTGGAATGGATCAAACTTTCTAGCAGAGATCTTGAAAAAGAATGGTTACTTGTACTCATGTACGTTTCGTAACCTCATCCCAGCGTAGAACGAGGTGTATATATGTACCTAAACATTTGAAGGATGCCAACCACCTTCAGAGAGAAGGAAAGGAAAACAACTTTATTTGCTCCAAATATGAGAGTCGAACACTCCTGTTCATAGATGGGAAGCTCAAAGTAAAACTTCTGGGCAAATCAATAACAGAATTCATCAAATCAAAGTTTAACTATGGTAGTCACATGATTTCCGGTAAAGTCAAAATGATATTTATCACAAGACAACACCAGAAGAAATGCGAAGAAAAGTATCGGAACATTTTCGTTATGTTTGTGTATATGTCAAAGGCTTTATCATTCCGTATAGGAAACTTCGGAGACTTTCGTTGACTGCCCTAAAGTCAATCAACATTTTGTTGGTTCAAATCGTTTTTGGAAAGCAGAAATCAGCGTAAAAATATGCTGCCTCGCATATTGTTTCTTATCTTCCTTATTTGGACTTCCACATAATTTTAAAGAGTGGAAAGAGAGTAGGAATTCAGAGAGAAGATTCTCTCTCCCTCTCACACACACTCTCTCTCTCTCTCTCTCTATTCATCGACTTTTTGTAAGTAGAATGTCAGCAAGCAACTGGTTGTACCCTTGCAATTCAGGGAGCCAGGCTGCATCATTTTTAGCTACAGCAGATCCGACGAGGAATAACACAAACAGACCCAAACAAATTTATTTAAAGTACCAGTCTTATACTGAGGACTAGATATCGACTAACCACCCAACAAAATCACTGGATTTGTACCTAAATTAGAAACCATTCAGTCAAGTGGTGGGATCAATGGTACAGTTCTGCCTCAGGCTCTCCAAATCATCAAAATTATACCTTAATTAGGAACCATTATTAATGTTGTTGATGTTGTTGTTGTTTATAGTATCACCAATACGTCAAGCTGACAGTATTGTTAGCGTATCGAAAAAAATGTATCACAATATTTCTTTCAGCAATTTATAATTCTAAGTTCAAATCCTGCTGAGGTCAGCTTTGCCTTGCACCATTTTAGAGTCAAAGAAACGAAGTGCCGGTCAAGTATTAGGTCAATGTAATCGATTGACCCACTCTTGAAAATTGTAGGTCCTTTGACTAATTTATAATCAGATATTAATGATATGCATATTTGCGTGTGGCTGTGTTTCTCTGTGTGTGTGCTTGCATGTGTGTGCTTGCATGTGTGTGCTTACATGTGTGTGCTTGCATGTGTGTGCTTGCATGTGTGTGCTTGTGTGTACATTTACATACGTACATATATGCATAAATACATACATACATACTTGCATGCACGCATTCATACATACATACATACGTACATATTACGTTCCATACTAGTATATTGATAAGATATAAATCGGGTAGAATGCGATTCTAGAAAAGCCATGATGAAAGAACTGAAACGATAGTAGATATTTTTTTTAATAATTTAAAAGCCAAAAAGAAGAGTTATTTTACAGAATTCTTCATATTCTTTGATACTATTTTTTCTTCCTTTTTTTTTCTCCTCTAAGATAAAGATTTAGATAATTCCAGTATTGCGGGTGAAACTGCTTTTTATGAGTGCGGAAGTATTCTTATGCTAGGAACATCAAAACAACTAAAATAATATTAAATATAAAATTATAATAATAAATAATTCCAAATAATCTATAGCTGACGACTATTTTTTCACTGGTTCATATGGAAGATAACCCTGAGCATTTCTCGCTTGGTTTGGTATCTTTAACAGAAGTATAATCTCGCAGCTCCTGAAATATCATTGATTTCATCATTACGCTTCTAGTATTCTATAAAATAAAAAAATAAAGAATTCTGTTGCTGAGGCAAAAATTATACATTATTTTGAAATGAACTGCGCAATAAGATTCGTAGTCGGTGCATATGATCTTCATATGAAATTTTTTTTTTATTATTCCTCTACTTTAACTTCTTTTAGGCGAATAGAAGATAACTTAAGATCACAGCAGTAAGTTTTTGCGTGTCTCCTTCAGCAGCTATGTTCAAGTTATTATTCATATTCTATTTTTTTAGTGTTTTTATTTAGTTATTTTGTAAGTATTTTCAATCGTTTCTAAACATTTTTGAAAAGCACACAAATGATTGCAAAGTTTTTGCTATGTTAACCCAATATATTTCATGAGCAAATAAAATATCTATCCGGTTACTTATTTAGTTCTCTCGTTAGTAATAAAGATACACATATGCGTGCGCGCAACGCGAAAGTTGGTAGCGAACACATGGATTTATATGTTCATGTATATATATATATATATATATATATATTTATATATATATATATATATATATATATATACTACAAAATGGGACCAGAACGCAAAACATCCAGACAGTTAGGTGATACAAGAAGGACAGGTTATTCGGAGTTTTCTTTCCTCAGTCGAGATCCAGATTATCTTTGCAATTTCGGCTGGATATTGCTGGTTATTGCTCCAATCTGGCAAAACCCAAGAAAAAAACTAAGCTAAGAGCATTAGATTCCTTGGAAGAAAGTAGTGAATGTATACAAAAACAAGGACGGAAAAAAACGAACAAGGTTACACAAATACAATAAAAATAAAATAATAACAACAGATGTCTTTCGACTAAGGATGAATTAAATTAAGCTGGGGTGTGCGGAAATAAAGCCTTACGGCAGGGATACAAGATTTCACAGGCACAGGGAGGAATATCGATGTTGCACGCACAACGGCCGGCC
>NC_142928.1:65006992-65034492 GCF_046866305.1 Octopus bimaculoides
CGACTTTTCTCCACTCTTCTCGACCCTGGGCTATTCTTTCTGCCTCTCTGCAGTTGGATCCCTGTTTCGTTGCAGTTTCCTTTCGGATTTTGTTCCACCTTATCGTGTTTTCCTGAGTGATGACAGACCTTCCTCTCCCAGCCTTTGTAGTTTTTAATTACCATCGATATTTCCGGTAAGGGTGTTGCTCTTACGCAAAAACATTTATGTCTAGGATGAGGTAGTTCATATTAGTCAAGATTCTGTCCTTCGACATGTCCAGGACGGGAGTGCCGTACCAGGAGCTTGCGGTCCTCTGAGATATCTTGCAGAGCCACCAGTCACAACGCCGCAACAACAACAATGTACTTATATGAAATGGTCTAATAAAGTACCAAACCTGAATTGTAGGCTAAACTGAATGGTAATGGTCACGATTCTTGATATAAACTCGTGTGTACTAACTGATTGTTTGACCGAACGAATATTCAAGCAATCGATTAATTAATTAATCGGTTTAATACTTAGCTATTTAACAAATAATCATAAAAGGGAAATATAACCAGTGCGTGTATTTATCGTTGGCATAATTACCCTCTCGAGATACAACAAAATGTACTTTTCAAGACTAATAAATAAACACTAACGAGCTTATGTAATAACCTAAGTGCACCATGGAATACGATTGTGTGTGTACGCACGTATGTATGTATGCATGAACATATGTATGTATATATGAACGAATGATAGTATATCTTTATGTATGAATGCATGTATGCATGTATGTATGTATGTATGTTTGTATGTATGTATGTTTGTATGTGAATAGATGGATCTATTGCATGGCTAAAAGTCATAAATTAATTTATTGAAGAATCCTTTGTATGAAATTGCCTGCTGATTACTAATGAGCGTTTCTTACACAATTTCTTTCGCCCAATCGACCTCATCTCCTATTCATAACTTCTGTCGCGGTTCATAGATACTCAGAGGCTGCAAACATAATAGGCGACAGCACTGAAATCGTAACAGCAAATGCACGCATGCATACACACTAACAAGTCAACAATTATATTATAAAATTATATTATAAAAACACGATCACATACGGACGTAATTATACATATCCTTGTGTTTGTACTTAAGTATAAGGCTTATGATTTCTGCTAACCTGTTTCCAACTAATTTTGGCTAACTCCTGCCGGAGTGTTTGCCATTTTATGGCCAAGTTTAAGGTATTTTTCATATATATATATATATATATATATATATATATATATATATATATATATATATATATATTTTATTAATTTACCTCTACGGCTGTACGCTCGCGCCCACCAATACCAACGTACTTATATATATATATATATATATATATATATATATATATATATATATATATATATATATATATATATATATATATATATAACATAAATAGAAGGGTAAAAAATTATGAAAATAATTTATTACCAGTGGTTCGCATGCGTAATATTTTATATAAGACTGTATAAAGATTTCTACACGGAGAGAAGACCCTTGACAGGACTTCTTACATGCTGAAAAGTGCAGTTAAACCAAACCACGAAAAAGGGAGTATTCTTAAGGCACGCTGCTAATAAGCACCAGAGTGAATAAAAAATTAGTTATATATATATATATATATATATATATATATATGCATTGCATATACATATGTATCAGCGCATACAGAATACGCAAGCGAGAGAGACAGAAAGTGAGAGAGTGTTCAAAAACACAAATGTAAATAAAGTACACATGCAAGTACAGATGTAGAAATCATAAAAGGAGAATATAACGATTGTTAAATACAGAAAGAATCAAAAGAAAAATGGCGGAAAACGACGGTTGGGTTAAATGAACAATTAGAAACCACGGAACAAAACATGGCGAAAATAATAACAGGGCATAAAAAAGAAAATACAACAATAACGCAGAATGTGAAACGGTGGCAGCGAAGGGCTGCTTACGTTATATATATATATATATATATATATATATATATATATATATATATATATATATATATATATATATATATATATATATATATATATATATATATATATATATATATATATATATATATATATATATATATATATATATATATATATATATATATATATATATATATATATATATGTATATATATATATATATATATATATATACATATATTTATATATATATATATATATATATATATATATATATATATATATATATATATATATATATATATATACATATATATATGTATATATATATATATATATATATATATATATATATATATATATATGTATATATATATATATATATATATATATATATATATATATATATTATATATATATATATATATATATATTTACACATGTATATATATATATATATATATATATACATATATATATATATATATATATATATATATATATATATATATATATATATATATATATATATATATATATATAGATATAGATAGATAGATAGATAGATAGATAGATAGATAGATAGATAGATAGATATAGATATAAATATAGATATAGATATATATATACTTATATATATATATACATATATGTATATATATATGTGTGTGTGTGTGTGTGTGTGTGAGAGAGAGAGAGAGAGAGACAGACAGACAGACAGACAGACAGACAGACAGACCATGGTGAACGATTGGGGCGGTTGGCTAACAAAGCTGTCACATAAGTGTGTGACATTGTACATGGTGTTTTCTATTGTAGGCGTAAGTGATGTAAATGGACAGCGCCGTAACAAAGTGGCGGTTATGCTGCTGTGGTGTTAGTGAGAGTGGGAGTGGAAGTAGGAATGTGATCTGCAATTATGTGTGGAGCTTTGTGTGTGTGTGTGCCAGAGATGGAGACTTCTAGTGTGTTTGCGGTGTTTGTATAATAAGCGTGATTTTTACGAATGCATGTTTTTGTACAGTGAAATGAAACAAAGATGGTGGTGATGGTAATGGTGTTGGTGGTGGTGGTGATTGTGGAGGTTGTGGTAGTGATTGTGGTTGTGGTCGTGGTGGTGCATGGTGTAATGGTGGTGGTGGTGGTGGTGGTGTTGACTGTAGCAGTATTGATTGTGTGTACGTGTGTTTATATACGTTTGCTATGTGTGTGTGTGTGTGTGTGTGTGTGTGTGTGTGTGTGTGTGTGTGTGTGTGTGAGTGTGTGTGTGTGTGTGTATGCGCGCGTGTGCGTGCATATGGCGAAATTAACGATCGTGATGTTTATAATAGACGATGTAGATGTGTACGCTTATGAACTGAAATAGTTAGATGATGGTGATGGCGCTGGTACAGTGCCAGCGATGGTGGTGGTGGTGATGATGGGAGGTGGTGGTGTTGAGAGTGTTAATGGCGATGTGACAGCGGCGATTCTGGAGTCGACTGTGTCATCTCTGATGTCATAGTGGTGGTGGTGGTGGTGGTGGTCGTCGTCGTCGTCGTCATCGTTGTCGTCGTCGTGACCAGTGGTAGTGGTGAATCGATGGGGTGGTTGTGTCGTTGTTGTTGTTGGTGGTGGTGGTGGTGATGGTGGTGATGGTGGTGGTGGTGGTGGTGGTGGTTGTGAGGGTGAGGATGGGGTGGGAGGTCGGTCTTCGTATGGGTGAAAGTTAAAGGCAGTCATCGTGGTGACTGTGGCGTTTGTAATGGTGATCGTAGATGTTTGATGTGGTGGGATGGTCGAGGTGGAGTTGTGATGATGATGATAAGAGTGGGAGGTGGTTGTTGAAAGGCAAACAAGAGACAGAGACAGAGATAGGCACAGAGAGAGAGAGAGAGTGGCAGAGAGAGAGAGAGAGGGAGAGAGAGAGAGAGAGGCAGAGAGAGAGGCAGAGAGAGAGAGGCAGAGTGAGTGAGAAGCCAATTAGGACTACAATATTTTCAACAAATATTGAGGAATAGAAAGAAGCTACAAGAAGGATGCCGAGGGTATAAGCATGAGTGAAAGACAAAAGAGAGAAAGAGAGGCGAGTAGAGAAAGGAAGAGAGAGAAGGGGAGAGAAGGGGAGAGACAGACATGGAGAGAAGGAGAGCGGAGAAAGAAAGAAAGAAAGAAAGAAAGAAAGAAAGAAAGAAAGAAAGAAAGAAAGAAAGAAAGAAAGGGGAGAGAGACGCAGACAGACAGCTATTGAGACAGGCACAGAAAAGGGTAGAAGTGATAAACAGAGAAAAGGGAGAAAACGAAAGATTTGGCAAAATAGTTAAGGAAATGAAAGGAAAAATCTCAGAAGTATAAAAGAAAGGAAAAGGGATAATGGCGATAATATAAGATGTTTCTGGTGAAAGAAAGACAGAAGTAGATAAATTAGGAATAAATGATTGGATGAATAAATTGATTAAGTAATTAAAGAATAGACGTGTTGGTGTAGGCGTGGCATGGTGGCAAAACGTTTGCTTACCAACCACATGGTTCCGGGTTCAATCCTACTGCGTGGAACCTTGTCTTCTACTATAGCCGACTAAAGCCTTGCGAGTGGATTATGTAAACGGAAGCTGGAAGAAGCATGTCGTATATATATATATATATATATATATATATGTATGTATGTGTGTGTGTGTGTGTGTGTGCGTGTGAATATGTATGTATGTGTGTGTGTGTGATTGTCCCCCCCCCCAACCGTCGCTTGACAACCGATGTTGGTGTCTTTACGTCCCCGTAACGTAGCGGTTCGGCAAGAGATACCGACGGAATATGTATTAGGCTTACGAAGAATAAGTCCTGGTGTCGATTTCTTCGACTAAAGGCGGTGCTCCAGCATGGCCGCAGCGAGATGACTAAAACAAGTGAAAGAGTAAAGGACACGAAATATAAAAAGAAAGCAAGTAAAAAGGAAAGAGACGTGTTATGGAAAGTGTATGGAAGTCTAGTAATAACAGTACAAAGTGATGATAGCAAATATATATATATATATATATATATATATATATATATATATATATAGAATAATAAAAATATAAATAATTATTTCTACTCTAGGCACAAGGGGCTAGTCGAATACATCGACCCCAGTGCGTAACTGGTGCGTATTCCATCGACCCCGAAAGGATGAAAGGCAAAGTCGACCTCAGCGGAACTTGAGCTCAGAACGTAACGACAGACGAAATACCGTTAAGCATTTCGCCCGACGTGCTAACGATTCTTATTTCTTTATTGCCCACAAGGGGCTAAACATAGAGGAGACAAACAAGGACAGACAAAGGGATTAAGTCGATTACATCGACCCCAGTGCGTAACTGGTACTTAATTTATCGACCCCCGAAAGGATGAAAGGCAGATTCTGCCAGCTCGCCGCCTTCATAGATATATGAATTGAAAGTGAATAAGTGCGTATACGTGATTGTGTCTCTTTATCGGTTTGTGTGATCATTGGCATTAAGAATAAAAAGAAATTTGCAATATATATATATATATATATATATATATATATATATATATGGGAGAATATACAAATAATAACAACAGACGAGGACAGGTGGTGTAAATAACAAAAGGATATATTAGTATGACGCTCGGGAATACGGAAAGTCTTTGAGGTTTCGAGCTACGCTCTTCAACAGAAAGAATACGGAGACAAGGAGAAAAACACGGAGAAAAAAAATTGAATAGTGTTCAGTCAACGGTCAATATATATATATATATATATATATATATATATGTATATGTTTATATATATAAAGAAGGTTACTTGATGAAGTGACTGAGACGAACGAAATGGTGAAAAATTTACAATAGATGTTAGAAAAATATATCAATGATTCTTTACACAGGTACAAGGCTTCATGTCTTGTGACAGAAATCAGCCATTTATATCGACGTCTGCAATTAAGAGGAACAGTGAAAGATAAAGTCATGTTCGTCGTATTCAAGCCCTAGAAATATTTATAGCGCAAATAAGATGCCAACAATTTTAGCTGTCAGTCTTATATTCATCCAAGTTCCTGTCTGCTACTTTATTTTATCGACCATGAAAGGATAAAAGGACAAAATTGACCTCGGCAAAATTTGAAGTCAGAACAAATAATGCGAAGCCTTAATAATTCTACCAATCACTGCTTTGATATTGTTGCCGTTAACGATGTTGGTGATAATGATAGTGTTGATGATTAAGATTTCGAATTTTAACACAAAGCCAGCAATTTTAGACATGTGTACCAGTTCTAGAATGGTACACATGTCGACCCCAAAAAGACGAAAGGTAAAGTTGACATCGGCGGAATTTGAAATCAGAAAGTAAGGAACTGGAAGAAATGTTGCTAAATATGTGAAGGAGGGCTTCGTCGTTCTGCGCTCTTCTCGGCAGACGTGACCGATGGCATCATTATACCTGTAGAATTTATACATGGCTGGCACTGCCCCACAGCAGTACTGGTAAGTTAGGAATTTCTTGAAATTATCTATGAGCACCGGCTTGAAAATTCTCCGAAAAAGAGCAGCTATTTGATTTTCGTCGACGGTCAGAAATTCCGCGAGTACCTCGTCGTTCTTAGAACTAATCTTCTAAAGAACGCCATGGTGGAATTTTCACCGACAGCATTGCCATATTGGTAGTGGGCTGTGAGCTCCCGACGGCACTCTAAACACCGGGCGCCCTCAATCAGTTTGCACTTGATCCAAGACTGAAGTTTTGTCAAAGAGACTAGCTGCAGAAAAACAAGTTTAATGAATTGCAGCAACACCTGCTCAGTGTCGGGGAAACAATGAAGATGTCGCAACCTCAGTACATGCTGTGCATCATTTGTTAGAGAATAGTCGGTTTGCCGGAAGAGAATGTATATAGCAAATTATTATTATTGAGCTGGCAGAATCGTTAGCACGCCGGGCGAAATGCTTAGCAGTATTTCGTCTGCCGTTACGCTCTGAGTTCAAATTCTGCCGAGGTCGACTTTGCCTTTCATCCTTTCGGGGTCGATAAATTAATTACCAGTTACGCACAGGGGTCGATATAATCGACTTAATCCCTTTGTCTGTCCTTGTTTGTCCCCTCTATGTTTAGCCCTTTGTGGGCAATAAAGAAATAAGTATTTCGTCTGCCGCTACGTTGAGATCAAATTCCGCGGAGGTCGACTTTGCCTTTCATCCTTTCGGGGTTGATAATGTAAGTACCAGTGAAATACTGGGGTCGATGTAATCGACTATCCCTCGCACAAATTTCAGGCCTTGTCTCTAAAGTAAAAAGGGTTATTATTATAACTGAATGAGATAGCAGTGCATGCCATTAAAGTGACACTGGGGTAAAATATACGAGGCCCAAAATACCCATCATGACTACCGGTCTGATAAGGGTACACCTGGCATATGCTTCACAACCATATGTGCGTGACATGAGGATCTCATATCAAGACAAGCAAGCATGACCTTGCAGGTGGGACCCAGTTAGAATTTTCTTCAGGTTGAGTAGCTCATCCCCCACAAAAGGTCCCTGAATAATGTTTGTTTAAGGGTGCTGAACGAAACACCCATGTTTCCAAAGGTGAATTATCCGAATCCCAAAAGAATTCCTTCCAACACATGGCTATGATGCTCCCCCACTACTTCTGCTCGTGATCAGAGATGCACATATCATCAACCAGCAAGGGACATGCTCAACTGTTTAAAGTCAAACAACTGACCAGCCAAAATGTACTGAGCAGATTATTTACTGTAGTCCATCTTTTAAACCAAGACAAAAAAATGTACATGATAACACTTTCAATGAGTCAAGATAAGAAGCCACGAGAGCCCCTGCCCGGTACTGCATTGTTGTTGTTGTTGTTGTTGTTAAGGCGACCTACCTGCTGACAGAATCGTTGGCACGCCGGGCGAAATGCTTAGCGGTATTTCGTCTGTCGCTACGTTCTGAGTTCAGATTCCGTCGAAATTGACGTAGCTTTTCATCCTTTCGGAGTAGATAAATTAAGTACCAGTTACGCACTGGGATCGATATAATCGACTCATTATCCACCACCACCTAAATAATTGCTGCCCTTGTTGTAAAATTTGAAACCGTTGACGTCGTCGATGTTGGATTTTGCTTTGTGTTTGTACGAGCTGAGTCCATATCTCATCCAGAAACCACAAGAGCCACAGAGTTTTAAGTTCAGGTGAACATTATGACTAGGATGATAGATAACTGCCATGTTTTAGGAGAGGAATAAAGATCGGTGTCAAGGATTTGTGGTTTTATTGTGTACTTTGGTTTAGTATCTTCCGGACTCAACTTCTTTCATCTTTTCGAGGTCTATAAAATATAATACCTGTAAAGTAGAGTATTAATGAAATCAGATAGCACCTTCTCTCCGTGTAGTTGGTCCCGTGCTTGAATCAGAGACCATTATTATTTGTGGGAGTAGTAACAGGTGGAGGTTGTGGAGGAGGTTGAGTGCTGTCATTATTTCTATTATTCCCCACTAACCCACGAATGATCATCATTACTATCTCTAACATAAGTACCAGTCATGTACGTTGGTTAGATTTCTCTTTTTGAAATATGTGACCATGTACCAAACATATATTCAATGTTAACGCTGGGTTTTATGTTACGCATTCATACTTTCATTACACACACACACACACACACACACAAATACATATGTATACGTATGTATCTATGAATGTATGTGTATATGTGTGTACGTGTGTGTGTGCGTATCTAGGAATGTGTGTGTATATGTGTGTGTGTGTGTGCGTGTGTGGTATATCAATTTTGTACACTTTTTTATTCTTGAGATCAGCTCCTTTTTTTTTCTCATATGGAGCTGGGCACAATTACTATTTGATAACAGTGACAGATCCTCTGGAGGCGGAGATAGTTTTAATAAATCAAATATTTATGCTGTATGGTATTTGATAGATCCGCATTTATCTATGTTCATGGCCACTCTGAGTTATTCGTCTGAGATCATCTTTTGTTTCATATATATATATATATATATATATATATATATATATATATATATATATATATATATATATATATATATATATATACATATACATATATATATATACATACACACACACACACACACACACACACACACATATATATATATATATATATATATATATATATATATATATATATTAAATCCAATACCCTCCTCAACCTTATATATATATATATATATATATATATATATATATATATATATATATATATATCACGACGTGGTCACCCAGACTACCAGATGTTGTTATACATCGATGGCCACAATGCGCTTTGCATTGTTTTAGTTTCGAATGATGCCACCACGCTGTCTAGGCCAAGAGGCTAACAGGCTAATATATATATATATATATATATATATATATATATATATATATATATATATATATATATATATATATATATGTATGTATGTATGTATGTATGTATGTATATACTCACACATATATACATATATCCTCCATATATGTTGGGGGTGTCTGTGTGTCTGTGTGTGTCTGAATGTATATGTATATGCACGTCTAAATTAATATCCTTTTTTGCCTGTGTGCATATATGTATGTATGTATGTATGTATGTATGTATGTATGTGTATAACGTAAGCATTTTCCTTAATGTATCGGTGCGGTTGGGTAACGGGGAAGTGTTGTTATTATTTATATTTATATGATTTTCGTTCGGTATCTATTTTTCTTGTTTTGTTTTGTTTAGTTTCGTATTTATTTCTTCGGCTATTTCTCTTTGCATGCTTGTTTTTTTTTTTGTTTATATTTTATTTTTTTTTACATTTATTTTCGTTGTCGATTCTGCTGTTATTGATGCTGATGTTTTATGTTGCTATTGCTGTTGTTGTTTTATTGCCCGTAATAGAAACAACTTTTAATAGCTATTGGGTTTTTTCTTTTCTATTTAGTGAACAGCGACCATGCCTGGTGGTGGGTTTGGTAGGGGGTAAAGAGGATGTGCGGTGAACGAGCGAACGGCGGGGTTAAGCAGGAGTGTGGGGGATCGACTCATGGAGAGTAAAGAGAGAGGGAGAGCGGAGGATGGAGATGGAAGAAGGAAGCTGGAGGTGGGATGGAATACTTGAAGGTTGTCTTAGTATAATGAATTAGAATAAATGACAGCGGAGAGGTTAAAGTGTGTTTGTGTGTGTGTGTGTGTGTGTATGTGTGTGTAAAAGTGTGTGCGTGTTTGTAATTGTGACTGTGTGTGTGTGTGCGTATGTCACTATGTGTCTATATGGCTTACTGAGCGTTTGTCTGTGTTTGTGTGTTCGTGATGCTGGTTGTGTATACCCATGATTATGTATATGTCTGTGTATGGGATGTGTATTTGTGTACATGTGTCCGTCGGTTTTGGCTATGTGTTAGTGTGTGTGTGTGTGAGAGAGTGTGTATTATTATGTATGTGTAACTGTTTGTTTGGGGGGAGAGTGAGAGAGAGAGAGAGTGCGTATGTGTGTGTGTGTGTGTGTGTGTGTGTTTGCATGTATGCTTGTGCTTGTATGCATCTGTAATTATATATGTATGAGTATATATGTATATGTCTATATATATATATATATATATATATATATATATATATATATATATATATATATATATATATATATACACACACACACATTTATATATACACTCATATATAAATATACATATATGTGTGTATATGTATGTACGTGTGCATGTATGTATGCATGTGTGTATGTATGCATGTATGCATGCATGCATGCATGTGTGTATGTATATATATATCTGCATATATGTATGTATCTAGTGCATGACTGTGCACATGCTTGTGTATATGTGATACATGTGTATGTTATTGCGTATGCATCTGTATGAGTGAGACTGTGTATCATTATCACTCAGTTCTGTGTGTGTATATACCAGCGTATGCTATTGTATATGTATCAGTGTGTACAGGGTGTGTATGTGTGATTGTGTGTGTGTTTGTGTACATATCCGGATATACGTGTGATTATGTTTATGGGTGAGTGACTATATTTTAGATTGTGCACGCCTGCGTATGTGTGACTGTGTAACTATATCTTCGTGATGTTCATGTGATTGTGCGAGTGCGTGTGCGCATGTGCACATGGAGTGAGAAGGGTGATCGACGGAAGTCGGAAGTGTTGTTTCCTTATTCTACGAGTGAAAAGAGCAATACCTCTTGACTTTTTGTTACGATTTGTTACGATAGAATGTGGTGGTAGGGATGGGCAGGCGGTGTGATTTTTTGTTGTTTTTGCCATTATTATCATTATTATTATTATTATTATTATTATTATTATTATTATTATTGGTGTTCGGAAAAAGAGGAAGTAAGGTGTGGGTGTTAGGGGTGCGTGACGGCACTAATGTAAAACAGTGTGAAAGTAAGAGAGGGAAAGGCGGAGAGTAAGGGAGTCGTGTAGTTTTGTGGCTGCTTCTTAGAAGACGTGACAGAAGGCGAGGGGAAGCATAGAGGGGGAGGGGAAGGAAATATATAAATATATATAAAATATAAATATATATATGAACATATATAAAAATTGGGAAAGGCAGAATGAGTGAGAAATTAAACAGGGAAATTGTTAGAAAGTTAAGGGGGTTAAAACCAAATTGATCCAAATAACAAAGCGAGGAGAGAAAGCAAGAAAGAAAGAACGAACAAACGAAAGAAAGAAAGAAAGAAAGAAAGAAAGAGACAGGAAGAAATCATAAAGAAAGGTGAGGAAAATGAATAAAACAAATGAATAAAACAGATGGAAAGCAAGAAAGAAAGGACGAACAAACAAAAGAAAGAAAGAAAGATAGAAAGAAAGAAAGAAAGAAAGAAAGAAAGAAAGAAAGAAAGAAAGAAAGAAAGAAAGAAAGAAAGAAAATAATGAAAGAGAATTGAAGGCGAAAATGGAAAGAAAAAGCCGAAGTAACGAAAGAAAGAATACGAAGAATGAATTTAAGAGATGAAAACATAAAAATGAAAGACAGAAATACAGACAACAGAAGAAAAGAAACAAAGAACGGCTGAACGAATGAGGATATAAATGAAGGAATGTTATTAAAGAATGAAAGAAAGTTCTAGAAAAGACAAGAGAAAAAGTTATAGCCTTGAAAATGAATGAAAGACGTCGAACAAGAAATGAAAGTGAAAGTAGGAAGGAAGTGTTAAATTAAAGAAAAAAATGAAGAAAATGGAACCAAGAGAATGAATGACTATAAAAAGTAAAGATATATAAAAGTTTAAAAAATAGACGAATAAAAAATGGGGAAAGGAAAAGAAACAAGACCAAGAGACTAATTAAAGAACTTGTCAAAGGAGAAAAATATCGATTTACAATTAACCAAAAATGGCGGAAAACAACAAAATGGAGGAAATGCAGCGTTTATAGGGAAGAGAAAATAGAGAGGATTGATGTTGGAAAGGGTAGGGAGATACTGAGGTTTAGCGGTGTAGTGGTTAATATAGTGCATGAAAAGGTTTGTGAAAGCTCATATACATATATACATACATGCATGAATACATACACACATTATATGTATATATATATATATATATATATATATACATATGTATTCAGATATATATATATATATATTTATATATATATATATATATATACATATGTATTCAGATATATATACATATAGATAGATAGATAGATAACTTTCTTTTATTAGCCACACAGGGCTGCACACAGAGGGGACAAATACAACTATAGAGCTTTTCTTTAAAAAAAAAATTTTTTTTAAAGTTTTTTTTGAATAAAAAAAAAGGTAACATAAAAATTATAGATAGATAGATAGATAGATAGATAGATAGATAAAGAGGAGAGAGAGAGAGAGAGAGAGAGAGAGAGAGAGAGAGAGAGAGAGAGAGAGAGAACCTGGCTCTGTGCCAAAATTTGAAACATTTGAAACAGACAGACAGACAGACAGACAGACAGACAGACAGACAGATAGATAGATAGATAGATAGATAAATAGATAGATAGATAGATTTCGTGTGTGTGTGTGTGTGTGTGTGTGTGTGCATCTGTCTATATCTCTCTGGGGGAAATGGCTGGTTTCGTTGAGTGTGAATGTGCGCCACTATATATATATATATATATATATATATATATGTGTGTGTGTGTGTGTGTGTGTGTGTGTGTGTGTGTGTGTGTGTGTGTGTGTGTGTGTGTGTTACGAAGTAAAAAAATGCATTTAGATACTGCTTCATTTCCGCAAAATACAAAGCAATCAAAATGGACTACAACAGAGTTTCATGTAGCGTAAAATTTAGTGCCTTTAGTTACTCCTCAAACAAACTTCACAATAGTATCCAGGAATCTGAACTCAGCGTTCTTCAGTGAATAATATTCTTCAAATTCAACGAAAATTGTGAGTGACTAGTCGAAATCGTCACAATGTTCATTATGATAAAACGCAATCTCTTCTTTTTTCTTGTCTCTCTGCTTCTCTCTCTCTCTCTTCTTATCCCTCTCCCTTCCTCTCTCTCCCCTCCCTCTCTTTCTTCCTCTCCCTATCTCCTCTCTCTCTCTCTCTCGCTCTCTCTCGCTCGAAGTTAAAGATGAAACTGGCAAGATTACATTGCAAAATGTAAATGGGGAAGAAATGTATTACATTTTGTCCCAATGCTTTAACATCTCTGCCTCTCCGCTGCCTAATAAGCATAATTATTTCCATTCCTTTATTTTTTTTATTCGTCACGTGAGAAAATTATTAGAGCAATTTACTAAATGACAAATAACAAAAACAGTGAAGCTTTCTATAGATGTCATTACGTTAAAGCCCGTACCAACTGTATAGGAAAAGAATCGAGTGTGACACCCCGATTGAAGAACAGCAAACTTGGATGAATCAAGGAAGTTACGGATACAAGATTGTTGTTGTTGTTGGCACTCCGTCGCTTACGACGTCGAGGGTTCCAGTTGATCCGATCAACTGGAACAGCCTGCTCGTGAAATTAACGTGCAAGTGGCTGAGCACTCCACACACACGTGTACCCTTAACGTAGTTCTCGGGGATATTCAGCGTGACACAGTGTGACAAGGCTAACCCTTTGAATTACAGGCACAACAGAAGCAGGAAGTAAGAGTGAGAGAAAGTTGTGGTGAAAGAGTACAGCAGGGTTCGTCACCATCTCCTGCCGGAGCCTCGTGGAGCTTTAGGTGTTTTCGCTCAATAAACACTCACAACGCCCGGTCTGAGAATCGAAACCGCGATCCTATGACCGCGAGTCCGTTGCGCTAACCACTGGGCCATTGCACCTCCACACGGATTCAAGATTATACACTGACTATCAACCATTTTATACTACTTTTTTAATTAGGTTATTTTTTTGAGCAATAATATGGATTAATTAGTCTAGTGAACCTCAACCATTTTTTTTACCTGTGGACCTCTTTGATTCCTATTTTTCTCTATTGCCCCATCCCTAGCCATTTGAAGCTCAAAAAAATTTTTTTTTTTTTATTAGATGTTATGTTTCAAATACCGCCGATGTCGACTTTGCCGTTCATCTTTTCGGGGTCGATAAGTTAAGTACCAGTGAAACACTGGGATCGATGTAATCAACTAGTCCCCTCCCACCAAAATTTCAGGACTTGTCCATTTAGTAGAAAGGATTATTAAATATTATTAGGAATTGTATGAAAAAAATATTACAATATTTTGCATATTGTATAAGTATAACGAAATTATAGCACATAATTCTTAACAACTAAATCCATTATGAATTTACTTGTGATGCGGACCCCGGTTGAGGAACATTGCTCTAGTCCGTAGACAACCAGATAATCGTGAAGTCAACGGCATGTAACTTATAACACTGTTGGTTTATTTGTTCGTTTAAAGCGAAGTCCTTAAACGATTCTCAAATACCAAATTTAACATACGTCGTTGTAAGTACCTACGACACATTATAGTTGTATAGACCACGGCTGTGAGTACTAACATTATTACGATGAAGTACTGGCCTTGCTGCTGTGCGAGGCTGAGTTCAGTTTTCGCCTACAGGAAATACTATTCCATGTCGGAAATCAGGAAATATTATATTATAAAAAGACAAGCTTTTGGTACTTTAATTTAAGAATTTTTTACTAATATTTTTAGTTCTGGCAATCATATTGACATAGTTTCTGTACTCCTTTTATACATAGGTTTTTAATTAATGTTATATATTATACACATTGTCTTAGTGACTATTCTGCTATTATATGTGTCTTGTAAATTTTGTCTTGGTGGAGAGAGGAAGAAGGTTATGTACACGCCTTCTGATTCAGTTTTAATCTTTGTTATCTCGCGTTGCAGTGAGGCAATTTGTAAGCGGTCTCTTGGCCAGTAAGAAATGACAACCATATCTTACTCCATTTATGCTATACTATCTTTAAAAAAGGATGGACATGTCTGTATCTTACATATCCATATAAATGAGAAGATCGCATTTATAACATCTTTGTTCGCGATCAGAAATAAACATCTTTGTGCGCGATCAGAAATAAACAAGTTAAGTAACATTAATAATTACAATGTCTCACTTCACCTGCTTTCCTAACTGAGTGATTCCCTGTAGATCATAAATTTTTCCATATGTTAATGAAATTAGCTGAACGAGATTAGTGAAATGGAGTTTGAGAATAGCTGCATTACAGAGAACACGAAGGAAAATGAGCAAGTTTACATTTGCTCACGTTGTAATATTACTTATGGTTAATAGAGCGATTAGTTGTCAATAATCGGATGTAGTTCAGCAGCAAAATTGTTTTATACGGAACTTAACAATACCCATTATTTTATACCTAGTTCAGCAACATAAATAGTTTGAAACAAAAATTAGCAACAGAAATAATTTTAATATGGGAATTAGTAATAGAAAGATCTTGATACAAGGTTCAACAACAGAAATCATTTTCTACCTAGATTTACAACTGAAATAGGTTGGTGCAGGGATTAGCAACAGAACGAGCGTGTTACAGGAATATGATATTTGTAATTTATAGTAAGACCACTCTTCCAAATGTGACAGATATATTTCAAAGTGCGGCCCACTTGGGCTTTCTTTACGTTTAGTAACTGCTTTAGATCGTTATTCTAATAGTTGATACGCTGTAATTGTGAATTTACATTTTGTTTTTATGGCCACTCGTCAATGCCTCCTTTATAACATATAACTCCATCTTACAATGCTTATCTATCAAGAAAATAGATATTAGTTTCTGTGTGTCAACGTGCGATAAACTTCTTTTTTTTAAAAACAAATTAGCAAAAAATAGAAATAACTTCGCATTTAACCTTCTTCAGCATTCATACAAAATATTTTCGAGTGCTATCTTCTGTTTTGATAAATAGAATTGTGGCCTTTTTAATTCTAACAAGTGATATGCGTCACTCCAATCTTTCAAGAATCCAAAACATATCTAAACCATTCACCCCTTCGCTCTCGATGATTTTCAAACCAATCTAGTTAAACCGTTTCAGAAGTGTTAGGTCACATATGAGTGATGTACAACATTTTTTTCCCCCGTAGCGTTAAACAGCTGAAAGATATATCTTCTGCCGTAGCTGACGCCAGGGTGTCTGAAATAACATTCTTAGAAAATACTCGTAACTATTTTCCACAGCTTGATAAATTAACTAATACTTAAGATGTCCTTTCTACATAGGCACTACTTCAATCGTATCTTCAATAGATCCCGAACTAATCACCACACCCTATCCTTCCTCCGTAGAGGGTGGTTCCTCTGGAATTCTTCCCCTGTACCATGTTTTACCTGCAGGTCGTCTTATTTTAATATTAGCAGCCGCAAAATTAGCATTAAAAAACCTAGCAACAACCGTGTGAACAATAATAAAACATTCATCAACCAAAAAAACTATTTCCCATCTTGAATTTATAACTGTTCCTTGAAATCCAAAATTTTGTAGATTAAAAATTATGGTCTTAGAGACTCAGTTGCTGGCTCAGACATATGTTGGTAATAATGTTTGTTCCCAAGCTTGCTTTGACGAGGCAAGATATAATTCCAGATGCGGGTGCTCCAGTTTCTACCCCACCCCAACTTCCTTTCCCATTCTGTAATATTAATAGCAATTTAATATAATGTTTAGAAGGCTCTAGATTTCGAAGCACGTCGTACTGTAGTGATATGACTAGATCGAAATTGCAATGTTAAGAATTAAGATGAAATGTTCGGAGGTGTTTTGTCTAACTTATTAAATTATGTTTTAATATTAGCAGCCGCAATATTGATTCTTATTTGTGTGTTACAATGAAAAGTTTACATTAATCTGATGGGTTAATTGACACTTTAGTAGAGTACAAATTTATTATTCTTAACCAAGAATATTGTTTAAGAAGTTTCGGGCAGTTAAGTCATCGTCAGATTGCAATGCATTGAAGTTAACTTCGGCTTCATATAGTTTTTGTAGAGTTAAGATCTTCCTTGGTTATGTGGGTTTGAGTGAAGTAGTAATTAAGTTTTAGGACGGGTTGTTATGGAGAGGTGTTTTCGAGAAAGTTTTATTGATTAAATTTAGGGTTATGTTGTTTAGAATTTATTCATGTATGTAGAACTTTGTAAGCAGGTGTGACTATTTAGGAACTAAAACTACTGACTAGTTTTAGTTCTTTTTAGTTATATTGGATTTAATCTTTTGCTTTGACAAAGTAGAGGTCGAATGTTCAAAGCTTAGTCCAGTATTTAAAAACTTAGTAATTGGGTGTGTCAAATTTTTTAATAGAGTTTTAATAGGTTCACAGAAGAATGTAAGTAGGTGGTATGTTTTAGCTGGTCAGTTTCTTTATTTATTTTTGTTGATATTTAGGGTATTTCCTGTTTTTATTTGGAAGGTGGGGGTTATTAGTGGGGACATGTCATGGTGTTGTTAGTACAGAAAATTGTTTATGATGTGCTTTGAAGTTCACAAAAGAATGTGGGTAGGGTTAGGGTTAGGGTTAGGGTGCAAAGGTATGTATGTTTCTCTCTTGGGATTCATTGTTCCATCAGCAATTTGATTGATATGTAGAAATTTTAACCCTTGTGTTTAATGGACATAGAGTGTGTACGCTATAAATTTATACATATTTCTTCAATTTTGTTTCAAATATGCGTATTCTATAATACATTATATTAGGCCATTGTATATATGCGAAAGTGGGGCATTATATAAGGTGTGTATATATTCAGACATAAAAATGGAAATAAAAATGAAATGTAATTTTGAAATAGTAATGTAAATGCTAAAACTTATAAACGAAAAAAAAAAAAGAAAAGGCAGAGAAAAAGAAAATGTTCATGCGTGTATATGTACTTTTGCTATTTCGATAAGCGACAGGGAAACTTTTAGATAATTTCCACAGTACTTGCTTAGTGTAAAGCTGTAAAAGCGTTTTAACGTACATTGTGGGGGTCGTTTATGGTGTAGGTGGACGTAGCAGGGAGTTCGTGATATATATATATATATATATATATATATATACGTAGCCGATAGAAAAATGTTAGGCTGAAATGTTTTAGCATTTTTAAGTTTTTGTACTTGCGTGAAGAATTTCGCTCCAGAATTTGGTCCATAAATGTGAGATTATGACGAGATTTATTAGTACAAAATTGTTTGTTGTTACCTTGATATGGTTGTCCACCACAGAGTATTTTCTAATTGATCAAGGATAGAACTTTTATCTTAATGTCCATATATGTTGGGATAGTTACGTATAATTTTTCCTGCTTGTGTTGCAAAAAGATTGCCTGTGTTGGTTTAATACTGACTTGAACTAGGTTGCTGTAGATCAACAGTTTCAAGTTTCAATAGATCCATGTGTAAAGCTTGAACAATTGTGAATATCGCTTCATATGCAAACCATTGGTTGCCTGGTTAACCCTCATTTAAAGTACACCACCTGTCCTCGTCTGTTGTTATTATTTGTATATTCTCCCATATATATATATATATATATATATATATATATATATATATATATATATATATATATATATATATATATATATATATATATATATACATATATATATATATATATATATATATATATATATATATATATATACCATTACACGCGCGCACACACATAACTGCAAACTCATATATATCATGCAAACTTCCTCCCACAGACACTCAAAATATAGAAATAGGTTAGGTTAGATTCAACAAAATGTGTTCTGTTGCTTTAAATTGAATTCTAAATCGCACAAGAATTCCACTGTTTTTCATCATCCTAACGACAATAGAATGTCTTTTCTATTATTGAAGACATATCGTAGACATTTCTTCACCAAGCTAGTGTGGGCTTCTGTTTATATTAGAAAATGATACAGATAAATGTGACCATTAATGTGTGCTTGCTTGTTTGTTTGTTTGTGTGTATGTGTGTGACTGTGTGTGTGTGTGTGTGTGTGTGTGTGTGTGTGTGTGTAGTACGTGCATGCGTGCCTGTATGTGTGTGTGCGTGTAGACGTGTGAAATGGATTGCAATTTGCTATCGAGTCAGATCACTTTTTGTGTTGCCTTCCTATCTATTCATAAGATGTAACGTCCACTCGCAATGGATTTCTCCCTATATACTCGTATCCCACGATCTACACTCCACCTGCAGTCAACAACTTATATTCACCCTACCATGCTCTCACGAGAGGGTATACAGCGAAAGCGTTGGTGTCTTATTGGCGAAGACGCGTTAAAGATAACATCAGCCACAACGAAATTTCTACTCACTCTTCGTGTTTTGTTCTAAGTCGTTGTATAACACGAGTTCCATTCTCTAAAGGGAAGGCGGGGTTCATAACCTTTTACAGGACATCCAAGACTAGCAGGAATGAGGGAACTAGGGATGACTAGTAAAATGCAATCTGGCCAGGGCACGTTGGATACAAGTAAATCTGTACTTGTCCGATGTGCATCTTCACATGCATGTAATTTCACATATTTATACACATGCATATTGAACTTAGAACGTAGCGATGGGCGAAATCCCGCTAGCATTTCGCCCGGCAAGCTGACAATTCTGCCACCTCGCCGCCTTACATAATCTAATAATAAACATATAAATGATATTTTTTATTATATAATAAATCAACATTTATGAAATGAATAAACTGTTTCACAAAACTATACTTAATATATTCAGTATTTTCTGAGATGAGAAATTTTTATACTATATATTAGTTTGAGGGGTGTCCTCATCTTGGTTGTAACATTTTCATTATGCTTCGGCTGTGCACGCTCCAGCCTTCTTCAGGTGCTTTATGATTCACCTTAGCGAACTTCACTGGGATTGGACCAAAGAACTTCTAGGTGACTGCACTAAAATAACTAGCGCTTTTCTCCACTGTGCAATGTCCATAGCAATGTCAGGGTGAAATTTAAAGGCTTATAAAACTCCAAAGTGTGGACACTCAGGCTCATACATACTATAATCTTGCATTTGTTATCAACAAAAGATTTGAATATTTAAATATGTGAATGCGCTTGAAGGTGGTGATCTGGCAGAGTCGTTAGCACGTCGGACAATATGCTTAGCAGCATTTCGTCCGTCTTTATATTCTGAGTTCACATTCTGCTGAGGTCGACTTTACGTTTCATTCTTTCGAGGTCGATAAAGAAAGTACCAGTTGAGCAAACTTGCTGACTATGAGCTAAAATTTGAAACCAACATGTATATGCACGTGTGTGCGTTGTTGTTGTTGGTGGTGATGGTGGGTATTTGCGCACACTCGTTTATGTAAATATATACTTACATACATATTCATATGCATACAAACAAATATATACAAAACACAGTATATAGTGCGCTCACTCATATATGAAAGAAGTTACTTTAAAGTATAAGAAACTCAGTATTCACACATAAAAATATATATGTATCTATATTACTATAAATATCGATAAATATCCATCCCAACGCATTTCCTTCATTCCTCAACCTGGATTCCTCAATTTCTTTCCCTGCAATTGTCCACTTTGGCGCAGATTATAATACGCTATGATCGTGATAGAAGTAAGCCTAAATAAACTCCTATTATTTTCGTAATCACAACGTTATATTCATGTAGTTCATAGTTCTGTACCACAAAAATGAGGGGTAAATTTCTTTTGGGATAAGACGATGAAATGAAAATATTCTTTTGGTATCACATCTGCAAGAATAATCGGATTTGCACCCCCGCCCACAAGACAAACCATCTCTAATCTAAGTGTACTGTCTCTGCCTAAAATTGAGTAATTTAAATGTTCCAATGTTCTCCACTTGGATTTGGAAGGAGGGAGATGGGACCTGTACTCATTCATTTGATCTGCTGGATATATCAACTAAATCTCCCTCAAATCACGACCTACACTTTTAGCAAACAGTACATTGAACACATATCTAACCTACGTCTTTTATTTTTACTCGTTTCAATGACTGGATTGGGGCTATGCTTGGGCACCGCATTGAAGGATTTGTAGAAAAAAATCGAATTTTAATACTGATACTTATTCTATAATTCTTTTGTGCTAACCCTCTAAATGACGGGGACGTAAACAAGCCAAGCCCGGTTGACAAACGGTTGTAGGAGATAGGCATAAACACAAATATATACGACCGGCTTCCACACAGTTTTCCGTCTACCTAATTCACTCACAAGGTATTGTTCGGCCCAAGCCAATAGTAGAAGAAACATTGCTTATGGTGCCACGCAGTCGGACTCAAATCGAAAAAAAACATGGTTGCAAAGTGTTCTTCTTAGCCACAGCAATGCTGCTCTACTACTAGTAAATAGCATGAAGGTAACGCAAGAAATCTCTTCCTTAATAGTTCTGCTCTACAGAACCTGTACAGGGTTATGCTTCATGAACAAGATTTCATATTTATGTGAGCTCAATCGTTGATATATCGGTGTCCTGACCAAAAATTGACGCATAAATTGGCACTAATAAATGTATGATCACATAACTTTTGCTCATTACCCGACGTCCGCTTCTTTTTATATTTCATCGACATTTTCCAGAGTAGAAAGTGATAAACTTACTACATCGCCAAATCAAGTTTCGTCTCTGCGCATTACTTCAGTTCTTTTCCCTCATTTTCCAGCTTTTCTCAACTCTCTCTCTACACTTTGCCACCTTTTGTCTCTTTTTCTCTGTCTCCCTCTCTCACTCTCTCGCACACACTAAAACACACACACACATACACGCGCACACACTCACACACACAAGCTCATTATCTCATTCTCGCTCACTTTCTCTCACTAGTATTTCTGAATCCAGCATCAAATGGTGACAGCTGAGTAATAAATATAGACGGTCGAAGTTTAACGGACTGCATCAATTAACCAATGAAATTGTATGTCATAAATATTACACAGTGCGATGATACGTACATACATACATACATACATACATGCATACATGCATACATGCATACATACATATATACATATACACACACACATATATATATATATATATATATATATATATATATATATATATATATAGTTGAGCCGCAATGGTCCATTGGTTAGAGTAGGGGACTCGCGGTTTAGTAACGTAGTTTCGTTTCATAGACCGGACATCGTGAGTATTTATTGTGAGAAAAACAGCTAAGGCTACGCGAGGATCCGGCAGGGGGGGGGGCGAACCCTATTGTACTCTTTCACCACAACTTTCTCTCAATCTTTTTTCCTGTTTCTGTTGTACCTGTATTCCGAAGGGCCAGCCTTGTCACACTCTGTGTCACGCTGAATATCCCCGAGAACTATGCTAAGGGTACACATGTCTGTGGAGTGCTCAGCCACTTGCACGTTAATTTCACGAACAAGCTGTTCCGCTTATCGGATCAACTGAAACACTCGTCGTCGTAACCGACGGAGTGCCATATATATATATATATATATATATATATATATATATATATATATATATATATATATATATATATATATATATAAATATATAGATAGATAGATAGATAGATAGATAGATAGATAGGTACAACGTAATCCGTAGGCACGGAGTAAGCACAAATGTGCAACAAAGTGGAAAAAAGAGTACTCAAATACCAGAGGTAGAGTAAATAATATAAATAATATATAAGTATATGCATATATTCATACATATATGTACATACCTACAGATATATGTGTATATACATGCATATACTGGTACAGGACATCAAAAAACGTTAAACACAATGAGAAACGAAAACATAGAAAACGAACTTTTTTTCGAACAACGAAATAAACAAACAGAGAAACGAGACATGCAACATAATGAGTATACCCCTTCGTCAGTTGTCCCTGTTTCATCTGCTCCGCGTTTCGAAGGCAAGGACAATACGCGACTTCGCTGAAACAGTTCTTCCCGCAAAGCAAATTGAATAAAATTTGGGATTTTTTGCGGAAGGTGAAAGTGTTAACAAGAGCAGAACTGGCTCAACAACCCTCACCGTTTGTTTTTACTGTCTTGTTCTCACTGTCCTGTTCTTGTTAATTTATTCTATCGGTGTATTTTGCAAAACGGCTAAGTTACAGGGACGAAAATACAGAAACATTGCTTGTCAAGCGAGAGTGGGGTATAGAAACACGCACACACACATATATATACCGACATACGCGCGCGCGCACACACACACACACACACACACACACACACACATATATATATATATACATATATACATAGATATGTATACATATATACATATATAAATACATATATATATGAATATATATATACGTATATATACGTATGCATATATATATATGCATATACATATGTATATATATACACATGTATATGTATAAATGTATGTACATGTGTATATATATATATATATACATATATATACATATATATATATATATATATATATATATATATATATATATATATATGTATGTATATATACATATATGTACATATATACATGTATATATATGTATATATACATATATATATGTAAATATATATACCTATACATATACATATTTAAGCATATAAATCTATATATATACATCTATATATATAAATATACATCTATACATACACATTTATAAATGCACATCTATATATATATATATATATATAGGACCTGGAGGTACTGCAATCCCAGAACCACAAACAGTAAGAGACCTGGGCATCAACATGTGTAGTGATGCATCATTTCACATGCACACTGTCAAGTTGACAGCAAAGTGCAGACAACTGGCAGGGTGGATACTGAGGACGTTCCGAACAAGGGATCAAAAAGTCATGTTGACTCTATGGAAGACATTTGTCCTGAGCCGTCTAGACTATTGCTCTCAGTTGTGATCACCACACAGTGTCAAGCGGACAGCAGAACTCGAGGCAATTCAGCGTCACTATACAAAAAAGATCGCCACAGTCCAACAGATGAACTACAGGGAGCGACTGAAGGCACTAGGTCTCTACTCCCTGGAGCGCAGGCGGGAGAGATATGTAATAATATACATATGGAAAATACTGGAAGGACTGGTGCCAAACTTTGGCATGAAGTACCACAAGAATGCCCGCACAGGTCGCCACTGCATGGTACCAAAGGTGCCGTCCACTGCATCTCACATAAGAACGAGGTACTGCAACAGCCTCGGTTTCAGAGGACCTCAGCTCTTTAATGCCCTGCCAAAACATTTGAGAGACCTGCAAAACATGGATATAGAGGTCTTCAAGACAAAACTCGACGCTTTACTCTCCACGATACCAGACGAACCAATGGCTCGAAATGAGACACAGTTTAGAGCAGCGATGTCAAATTCTCTTATACACCAGATGTGCCATCAAAAATCTTGATTGGACTATATCAGGTGGAGGAGAAGAGCCATGCAAGGAACGTTAAGAGAGCACAGCATAAAGACAGAAAGTCACGGTGGTGCTCCAGCATGACCACAGCCACTTGACTGAAACCCATAAATAAATAAATAAATATATATATATATATATATATATATATATATATATATATATATATATATATATTTCGTTTTTGGATTTGGTTTGCAAGATATTTTATGTGATTTCGTGTGTTGAAGCATATTCTGATGTGTCTGGGTCGAGTCATTTTTTTATTGTGCCTTAAAATTTAACACACTCACCGTTAAAATTTCCACTTATTTCTTATTTTTATTTTCCTAAAATTTTCGTTGCGTCTTGCAACCTTTTCAATAGTCTTGACTCTATCCGTTATTTACGTTGCGTTCTGTTTTTGCTTTTGTTTGTTTTTGCGCATGCGTGTGTCTCAGTGTGTGTGTATGTATGTGTGCATCAGGAGCGATATGAGAGCGCTAACGATTATTTCCTCATATCGTCTCCGATGAAGGGATATCCCTAATATCCCAGAAACAGCTATAACACAACCTTTCTCTTTATAAATGTCCTACAAATACCACACAGCCTTGGTTTTGTAGTGTAATTTTATTTAACACACACACACACACACACACACACACACACACATATATATATATGCATATATATTTATATATATTATTTATATTATTTATACATATATGTATGCATACATATAAATAATATATATGTGCATATATATATATATATATATATATATATATATATATATATATATATATATATATATATATATGAACATATATATTATTTATATGTATGCATACATATATGTATGCTTGTGCATACTGGTTTACTTGTGTGTGCGTGTGAGTGTGTTTTTAAGTCTGTGTAAAGACTGTCTCACACACACAAAATCATAGACACACACAAACATACAAACACACACATACACACACACACACGTCTCAATACAGAATATTATGCATATGCATTCTTGAAAATTAATATTCGAATATGTACAGTTTTCGGAAGATACACACACGTGTATATATATGCTTAAAATATGTATTATATATTATATCAAATATTGTTACAATTTATTTTGTAATAACTTGCACCAATACTTGGATATATCGATCCATTAACTTTAATGTCAAGCTTTCTAGAGTACCCCCTCTCTCTCTTTCTCTCTCTCTCTCTCTCTCTCTCTCTCTATATATATATATATATATATATATATATATATATATATATATATATATATATATATATATATATATTTATTTATTTATGTGTTTCAGCCAAGTGGCTGCGGTCATGCTGGTGCACCACCGTAATTAATATTTCTAAGTCTCTCTAAAGGAGAATACGGCAGCGGTACTGGAAATTAATAGTTATCGCCAAGCCAACATGGCAGTCCCAAAATTAGGACGAAAGCTGCCGTGAATTAGCTCCAAGAAGGCATCGCCTCTAGCTGGCTATGTGACCCACGAAACCTGTGTCCTTTATAACCTTCGAACAGGGGAGGTCAGCAGTGTCCCCCTGCTGGTTTGGCATCTGCAGACTAGTTTCAGGGTGTTGCCCCTTGTCAATGCAGAGCTGCCAAGCCCCAGCCAATATATATATATATATATATATATATATATATATATATATATATATATATATATGCATATATATTCTTTTATTCTTTTATAGTTTAATTTCTTTCAGTCATTTGACTGCGGCAATACTGGAGCACAGCCTTTAGTCGAACAAATCGCCCCCAGGACCTGCGTACTTATTCTATCGCCCTTTTTTGCCGAACCGCTATTTTACGGGGACGTAGACATACCAACAGTGGTTGTCAGGCGACGGTGGGGGAGAGGTCAAACAAACAAGCACACAAACACATACACATAAGTGTATATATATATACATATAAATATATATATATATATATATATATATATATATATATATATATATATATATATATACATATATATATATACATATATATATATATATATATATATATATATATATATATATATATATATATATATATATATATATATATATTACTGCTCACAGCTGTGGTCATCCACCAGTCTGAAATTAACAGCAGACCTTGAGGCAGTCCAGAGGAGATTCACAAAGAAGATTGTCTCTTTGCAACTGCTCAGCTACTGGGAAAGGCTGAAACAGCTAAGACTCTACTCCCTGGAGAGAAGGCGGAAGAGGTATGCAGTAATATACATCTGGAAGATCCTGGAAGGAATTGTGCCAAATTTTGGCATTGAAAGCTACACCAATGCCAGAACGGGACGACACTGCATAGTGCCAAAGATTCCAGCAATGCCATCGCGCTTCAGGACCAGTTCCTGCAACAGCTTGGGATTCAGGGGCCCACAGCTTTTTAATATTTTCCCAAAGAGCCTGAGGAATCTGCACAAAGTAGTTGTAGGAGTTTTTAAATCAAGGCTGGACCTCTTCCAATCGAGAGTCTCAGATGAACCTACCTCGCGGCAGGAGGTGCAAATGAGGGTTGCTAAATCAAACTCCATTCTTCACCAAGTGCCACATATTGTAAGAGGCTCCCTGTAATAACAGTGTAGCAACACAGTGGTGCATCAGCATGGCCGCAGCTCTAAGCTGAAACTTTAAAATAAAATTTTTTTTAAATATATATATATATATGTGTGTGTGTGTTTTGCTCCTTGTTTTCTCCGTATTCTT
>NC_142928.1:65046992-65054492 GCF_046866305.1 Octopus bimaculoides
CCGTTGTTGGCGTCACATTTCTTCGTTGCGTTGACGATTGCAATGTTGATGTTTGTGACACCGTTGACTGTCTTGTTTAAGAAAGTGGGTCTTTACTTTGCTGATCGTTTCAGGAACTGGTGGTGCTAGTTCAACTGTCGGTGGTGATGGCCATGTCGATATTGGTTATGATAATGATTGTGATGAGAACGGCAATGTTAATAATGATAATGACAAAGGAAAGGTTACTGGTTGTATACCCGGGTGGGAACAACAATGCTTCAAGTGGGTAGCTTTGAAGGGTGGCGTTAGCGAAGATAACAATTACGATGATGCTGATAGCATTGGTAATGAAGATAGACAATAATATGATAATGTCTAGCCGAAGCATGAAAACGACAAAGAATGAACTGAAGCTGTCAGCAACCAGGAGTCTCTGCGATTTGAACCATGCACCGCTTTTTTGCGAACTTTGTTGTTTAGTCTTCTAACTGTGTCACATTCATTACAATAGCTGCTGTTGATGAAGATGCTGCTGTCGATTCGGCTGCTGCATCTGATGCGGCTGCTGATGATATTTTTGTTGATATCCTGGATATTCTTGATATTATTATTCTTATCTTTATCATCGTAATCATCACTGCCGTTGCCGTTGCTGTTGTTGTTGTTGTTGTACCCGTCGTCGTCGTCGTAGTCGTAGTCGCTACTTGTTATTGTTGTTGTTGTTTCGAGTTATTTCCGATCTTGTCTGTTGCTAACGCCGTCGCTGTTGCTAATGACGCTCTACTTTCTACGGCTGACTTTGGTCGTGTGTGCTTTCGCTGGTTGCTCTCTTGCAGTGATCGGCATAGTCATTGCTGCTGTCATCGCAGTGATGGTGGTGGTGGTGGTGGTCGTCGTCGTCGTCGTCTCCGTCGTCTCCGTCGTCAACATCGTCAACATCGTGGTCATAGTGTTCATCATCGTCATCATCATCATCATCAAAATAATAATATTCATCATCATAATCATCGTCGTCGTTATCATCACTCATTGTAATATGAACACCACTACCAACACCACCACCACCACCACCACCACAATCATCATCATCATCATCATCATCATCATCATCATCATCATCATCATCACCATCATCATCATCGTCATCATCGTCTACTTCATTTCCATGGGTGACATTGTTAATGTTGCATTGATGTCATGTCTAATCATGTTATCATGTTATTTCAGATCATGCAGAATTCCATCCGGCTCATTATGTCCCGAGTTCAAATTCCGTTAAGATCAACTTTGCCTTTCGTCCTTCCAGTATCTGTATCTATAAGTTACAGGTACCTGCAAATTATTGGGAACTAAAACCTTCTCCTTATTTTGTGGCCTTGGACCTTTATTTTTGAAACAATTATTATTCATCTTTTTTTTTTTTTTTTCATTAAATAAAAAGATGATCATTATTCTGTTTTATTCGATAACAACTTCTCAGGATTCAATCGCGTCCTTGCTACCTCCCCGACATCATGCGACCTTTTGGCCAATAATAGAAATTACTATCATTATTGTCGTCTGAGCAGGCAGAATGGTTAACGCGTCGGACGAAATGCTTAGCGGTATTTCGCCCGTCGCTACGTTCTGTGTTCAAATTCCGCCGAGGTTGATTTTACCTTTCATCCTTTCGGGGTCGATAAAAAATAAATACCAGTTGAACACTGAGGTCAATGTAATCGACTCATCCCCTCCCCCCAAATTGCTACCGTTGTGGTAAAACTAGAAACCATTATTGTCGTCTAAATTGTTATTATTAGCGTTGTTGTCGTTAACATCATAATAGCTTGTGATGTTGTATGATATTGTTGTCGGTGGTGAAGTTGATTTCGTTGCTGTTCCAAAGTTTTATTGTTGTTGCTATTGTTGTTGTTCTTACTGTTGTTGTGGTCGTTGTTGTTGTTGTTGTTGTTGTTGTTGTGGTGGTGGTGGTGGTGGTGCTGGTGGTGCTGGTGCTGGAAAAGAACGAAAAGAGATGTACTTAGCACGGGTGTTGATGCAACAAGGTTGATGATAAATGGAGAAACGAACGGGCCAAGAGTGCTGAGTGGTAGAAGTACCCGATTAAGCCAACTCCAAGGAAAAGAGGCCATTACTGAAGAAACAGCAAAACTATGAACAGAAGCTGGAGTGTGTCTGCTAGATTTTTTAACTGCTGGATGGATTCGGATGAAACTTTCAAGAGTGTTTGGCCTCGTGACTGGCATGAACTGATTAGATTTGGTCATCGATCCGATACGGACAAGGAATCTGGATTATCTTTCCGGTTTTTTACTTAATTTTTACTAAATATTCTCGCTTGTAAGAGCAGACGAGTCTATTTCAGACATTCTCATTTTAAAAATTATCTCCAGCTGATCGTCGAGAGGCCATTGGTGTTGCCTTGGCAGAAGTTTGCGATCTCTGAGTGTTCTTGTTGTTATTGTTATTACTTTGTTGTCTTTCTTGTTTAACCCCAGGTCAACTCTGATCAAGCTAAACCCGATTAAACGAATTCTAGCTATCTTTTAAGCTACCTGAGACAATTTAATCTAAAATGTTCTGTCTTTATTCAAAACGCAACGGTAAGATTGAGAGGGATTTGACTATGACTTGCTTCTTGTCAGCGATTGCGTGGATGCTTTCTCAATGACTCGTTGTTTTTGTAGCTACTACCTCGTCGTTGCCATTATTATTTTTTTTACTTCAAGGTGATGAGCTGGCAGAATCGTTAGCATGCCGGACAAAAATACTTAGCAGTATTTTATCCGTCTTTCACTTCTGAGTTAAAATTTCGCCGAGGTCGACTTAACCTTTTATCCTTTCGGGGTCGATGAAATAAGTACCAGTTGAACACTGGAGTTGATGTAATCGACTAGCACCCTCCCACAAAATTTCAGGCCTTGTGCCTATAGTTTAGGGTGGTGTGTTGGCAAAATCATCATTAGAGCGTTGTTCTAAATACGTTACGGTATTTTTCTGTTCTTTGCTTTTGTGTTCAAATTGCGCCGATTTTAACTTTGTCTTTGAACCACTGAGGCGTGGGTCAATGAAATAAATTATCAGTTCTGGGGAAGAAATTTGGTTGTTGTAATCGACTGAGCACCCCCACTCCAAATTTCAGAGCTTACACTTGTGTTAGAAACAATTATTATTCTTTATAAAGTTGGCCGACTGACTGACTTATAAGAGAATCGGATATATGGCTTTTCATTATACATTCCGGTTCTTCTTGATCTGACCTCAGATGCCGCCGAGGTCATCTGTACTTTTCATTATTACTAGTGCAGGAAGGAAGTGAGCTGGCAGGATCGTTAGCACGCAGGGCAAAATGTTTAGCGGGATTTCGTCCGAGGTCGACTTTGCCTTTCATCTTTTCGGGGTCGATAAAATGAGCACCAGTTGAGAACTGGCCTTGAGCCAAAATTTGAAACCATCATTACCAGTGCAGTATTAAGACTGGTTCTTTTTAAGGACTGTAGGTTGGTGGAATGGTCACAGCGATAAAACGAAGGACTAGTCAAGTACTGGGTTGATTTAATGGACTCAATGCTTTTCCCAAATGCTTTTCCCAAATTTCAGGCCTATCAGAAGCAGTCACCAAAGTTGGAGTATGCTGCAACGTAAATTATCGTTGCTATTACAACTTTTGTTAACGGTTATGGAAAGTGTTTAGTAAGCTATTATTAGTGAAATTGTTGAGTCGAATATGGTGAACCATACTGTTGTAATTATTCCTATTATTGGTGTAGTTATAGAATCTTCATCTTTAATGATTGTTTTCATCACACAATACATCTGTTATGGCAATTGCTGTTGTCTTAATTATTATTTATATTTTTTCCTTTTCAGTTGATAACATGTTGTCCTTGGCGTTTAAACTCAGGCCCGCTAAGATCCAGCTGACTCAGGATCCAAAGCATTCCAGCCATGACCTATTTGCCTACTAAGCGTTGTGGTTTCGATTCCTAGACATTGAACGAGGCACTTCGATTTGTGTCCTTGAACGAGACACTTCACTTCCAGTCTATTCGGCTGTAAATTAATTTCATCCAAGTGTTGATGCAGACCGTCCTTTCTCTTTCTCTCTCTCTCTCTCTCTCTCTCTCTCTCTCTCTCTCTCTCTCTCTCCCTCTCTCTCTCTTTCTCTTTCTCTCTCTCTATCTATCTATCTCTCTCTCTCTCCCTCTTTCTCTCTCTCTCTCTCTCTCTCTCTCTCTCTCTCTCTCTCTCTCTCTATATATATATATATATATATATATATATATATATATAGAGAGAGAGAGAGAGAGAGAGAGATAATACAAATGATATGTGAGCATATGTATATATACATACATATATGTACATACCTACATCTACATGTATATATAGATGCATATCCGGGTACAGGACATCAGAAAACGGGGACAAAAAAGGAACGGGAACATGAACAAAGCACAAAAAAACGACCTTTTTTTACGGACAACAGAGCGTCCATTTGCAAGTATATATATGTGTGTGTGTGTATATATATATATATATGTATATATATATTTTTTCTCTCTATCTATCTATCTCTCTCTCTCATTCACCTTATCTATCTATTTATATCTATCTATCTATCTACCTACCAACCAACATACCTTTTACATCCTTGATGTTCCACTGGATCAAGAGAGACCACGCACAGAAGGAGTCTTCTCACAATTAAACACGTGCCTAAAACACTTAGCGAAAGCATGGTACATGCTACAAGGTCATGCACGTTTGTGAGTGATAGCTAGGCACACTTTCTTCATATTTCTTGTAGAACTGGCATTATGCCAACCCTACAAACCAATCTTACCCCTAAAATTATTATTGCGGCAAAAGCTGTAGAGTTCCAAAGAAAATACCTTGTGACATTTAATCATGTCCCATTCAATTTGTTCTTTATCTTTCCTGATTGATATAATAAAAACCTGTCAAATAAAACAGTCGATATAAACACTAGGCTAAATCGTTAAAGCGCTATACAAAATACTAGAGGTATTTAGCTAGCCCCAATTTTCATTTGAAGTTCAAGCCCTGTTAAGATTACCTTTGCTTTCCATCCTTCCGAGGTTCATAAAATAAGACCTAGCCAGATATTTGTGTATATTTAAACATTCTTATGAAGCATCTATAAATGAGAAATAAATTACAACGGAAGACATCATATGCCTCTTCTAAAACGCTAGCCCTAAAGCCTGGGTAGAAAATTATTTTGATTGTTGTTATTCGTTGGTTTCCATGTTCCGCTTCAAGGGTCCCTCATTCCCTGCCTTTCGGGCTAATAATTCAGGCATTTTTTTGTAACTCTAAGATAAACAAGTATTAATCCTGATTTTCGTAATTAACGCATTTTTGGAAGATTATTCGATTAATAAATTACTGAAGCGTTTTGTTTTGCGTTATGCTGTACTATACAATAAATCTTATTGTTGATGCCCTTGTTGTTGTTGTTATTAATATTATTTGCCGTTATGTGGATGAGAGCTTATATATGCGTATGTTCGTTTATGCATACATTTGTATGTATTTGTATATGGACGTGTATATGTATACGTATATATATATAGTATCTTACATATACATACACACACATACATATATGTGAAATATTGTATTATACTTTGCGTGTGTGTGCGTGTGAAATGGAAAACCGGGCGTTTGTATTACCTATGTGTTCGTCCATGTATGTATATATATATATATATATATATATATATATATATAACACGCTAATCAGTATGTAGCTTTGACGCTATTATATTCTATACAATAAACGCAAAATTTTTCCCAATCGATTTTGTGGGTGCAAATTAAATTGAATGGAGTACACTGGACATTTGTAAACTGTTTTATGTAACTGCACCTTGGGCTGTATTAAAAAAATAAGTAAGCTGGACTGGTTTCAGTCCTATATTGGAATCTCATTATTAACTGAGCACTTGGCCTATAACAAGCCATGGAGATATTTTATACAACCACTATCAAAGGCTTCAATATATAAAGTAAGCTGATTTGCATGATTAACGCTTTTTTAGTAGCCTGTTTCATTTATATATAACTGAAACATTAATCTAATATGAGATCTCCAAATAGGATTTAAACTGATCAAGCTGTTCATTGTTTTTCTGTCCACAAATAAAGAAAGTTTATCACTTTTCAATGAATCATAAACATTGGAGGAGAACAAGTAATACTTCCAAAACAAAAATGGAAGAGGCCAGTCATATTTATTATTTTGACCTGTAAAAATAAATGAATAAACATGGAATATCCCAAAATAGATTGATAAATTCAAAAGAATAGAGAAGCTGCAGGATGTGGCACAAAAGGTGTTGGAGGATACTAACTATCTGTTTGGGGTATTTTACACGAGTTCGACGGGTGTTTACAAAATTGTTATTATATAGACAACTTATGAGTGGTTTGAATTAATCAAAAGGTAGGTGACTGTAACAAAAATGGTCAGGTGAATGGAACCACACTAAGCATTCTCCTGTAGACCAACAGTAGGGCTAAGGATTTTACTCTTAGTGGTCAGAGTGATCCATACTAGATCCGTGTTTCCTTGATTAGTCCTAGGTAGAGGTTCTCCTGTATGAGGCGGGCTGCATCATAGATGTGTTCACATATTTTGTAGACTATGTCAACGTTTTTATCTCATCTCACCTCCTCCCGTTTCCTTTTATATAACAGCACCCATACAAATTGTAAACTGTCCGTGCAATAACCCCTTCAAGCGATGCACTTGTCGCAAATAAAACAAATCATCATCATCATCGTCATCGTCATCGTCACTATTACTATTATTATTACTTTTACTGAGTGAGAGAGCAACGCATGCCTTCAAAGTGACACTGGGGTACAAATATACGAAGCCTAGTATTAGGTCATCCCATAAGTTTTGTCCGAATTTTGAATAAAGAAAACAAGTGATCAAATGTTATATTGAATTGAAATTTAATCATCAATGTACTTTCCCTGATTATCTATGACTTCCTTCCATCTATTTACAAGCTTTTTAATCCCATCAACGTAAAACTCTTTTGGTTTCAAAGCGAACAACTCTGAAATGTCAGTTTCGACCTCCTCCTGGCTTGCGAAAGTTATGACCCCCAAATGATTCTGTAAACTACGAAACAAATTGTAGTCTGAAGGGGCAAGGCTGGAAGAATAAGGTGGATGAGGAATTTTTTCCCAAGCTCTTCGATCTTCTGTGATGTGATCTTTGCAGTTTGGGGTCACGCATTGTCCTGATGAAACATCACTCCTTTTCGATACACTAAAGCGGGTCTTTTTTCTTCAAAGCTTGGTTCAAACGCTCTAATTGCTAACAATAGACTTGAGCATTGACTGTTGCATTATGTGGTAACAATTCAAAGTGAATTACTCCTTTGCAATCCCACCAGATAGAGAGAAGAAACTTTTTCCCATGAAGTTCCCTTCTCGGTTGTGGTTCAGCTTTCTTCCTTTTACCAAGCCACTGTT
>NC_142928.1:65059492-65064492 GCF_046866305.1 Octopus bimaculoides
GTCTGACTTACAGATAAACAACATTAGCAAGCCAGCAACAGCTATTGACTTTCATTGGATTGATTTGAATTGCTAATGTTCAATCTACTGCAGGACGAGAACCTCAGTATGTTCTCTCCACCAAACAAAGTCTGATATGTAGGTTGTTAATTTGAACTTGCGATCAAACTGCTTTGATGAGCCTACCCTGTCTCAACATGGCTTGGCGAAGGGGTGCAGTTATTGTCTTTTATACTCCTACCCAGGAGTAGTTAAATCGATTACATAACTTCCAGTGCTCAACTGATACTTAATTTATTGAGTTTATTGACTTTAATAATACAGGCAGTAGAGTAACAGCGATCAGGTCGTATATTTATGACGAATGACTTTCATATGTAATAATACATACTAGCTGGTCCCGTGTCGTCAAAAATGACAGCTAATTGTAGTATTTTATAAATAAATAAGCTACAAAATAATCACGGATACAAACATTCACATACTTCCCTTGTACACGCACACACATCCACAAATATACTCACACAGAGTTGAAACGCTGTTTGATTTTTCTTTTCAGCGTTGAATGTTCACCATCCCACTTCCATTGCACACACACACACACACACACACACACACACACACTTATACTCATGCAGAGTTGGAAAGCAGTTTGATTTGGGATTTTTTTCACCGTAGAACTTCCATCATCCCACTACCAAGTTTGCCATCACCCCTTCCTTCCTTGTTCATCTATCATCCCTTCCTTTCTCATTCTTATGTTGTGATGGAGAAAGACACGAGAGTATTATTATAGTAGATTATTGCAAAACTATAATAAAATCAAAGTGAAATCAAAAGTGGCAGCACCTTTTTAGTAACTTCAATATTTCTATTATGAAACAATCGTTTTATTATCGACAAATAATCTCAGACCAGATAAGTGATCAACATGCTCCTAAGTATTAGGGCCGCTAGCTGGCAGCACCATTAGCACGCCGAGTAAAATGCTTAGCGATATTTCGTACGTCTGTACGTTCAGTGTTCAAATATCACAGAGGCTGACTTTGCCTTTCACCCTTTAGAGATAAAAAAAAAAGTACTAGTTGACCACTGGGATCGATGTCATCGGCTTACTTCTCCCTCAGAATTGCCGGCCTTGTGCTCAAACTCGAAACCAATGTGTTACTTTGTCCGTTCCGAGCTGTGCTACCACGTTCGCATCTGGTCTGGAAAGGTTTCTTTTAAATAATTTTCGTTGCAAGGTAGTTTTTTAGTCTTTTATGAGATGTTGTCTGCTGGTATCATCATTAAATAAAAATGACTTTGGTTTTTATCCTTCCTGGGTCAATAAAAAATAACATACGCAGCCAAGTATATAGTCGCAGGCGTAGCTGTGTGATAAGAAGTTTGCTTCTCAACCGCATGGTTCCGGGTTCAGTTCCACTGCGTGGGACTTTCAGCAAGTATTTTCTTCTATAGCCTCGGGTCGACCAAAACCATGTGAGTGGATTTGATAGACGGAAACTGAAAGAAGTCCGTCGTTTGAGTGTGTGTGTGTGTGTGTGTGTGTGTGTGTGTGCGTGTCTATGAGTCTGTGTTTGTCCCCCACCACCACTTGACAACCGGTGTTGGTGTGTTTACATCCTCGTAACTTAGCGGTTTGGCAAAAGAGACCGATAGCATAAGTACCAGTCAAATACTTGAGTCGATTTAATCGATTAACAGTTTCAAAACGTAAAAAGAAAAAGAAAATCGGACTTTGAGCCAATACTAAAAGTTATTACCAGCATGGCTACAGCCTTAGGGAAGAAACGTATCAAAGAATAAACGAATAATAGTTTCTGAGTTCAAATGTTGCTCAGGACGACTTTGACTTTCTTCCTCTTCGGGTCGTTAAAATATTAGAACAGCTTAGTTTAATCGTTCATTCCATCCACCAAACTTTTGGAGTTCTGCCAACGTTATAAACTAATTATTAAACATCAAGTTCTAAGTTCAATCAAAGAGAGGTTGATTTCGTCTTTAATATTTCCAGAATAAAAAAAAAAAAGAAGAATTATATCGTATAGCGGTGTTCCTCTAATCGGCTGTACCTGTACCTCTTTTAAAACCTTGAGTCATACAGGGTGTCCCAGAAAGATTTACCCATTGATATTTCTTAATTATTCGAAATAAACTCAAGGTGGGACAATGAAATTTGGCACACACGTTCTCTTTTACTCTTTTACTCTTTTACTTGTTTCAGTCATTTGACTGCGGCCATGCTGGAGCACCGCCTATAGTCGAACAAATCGACCCCAGGACTTATTCTGAGGAAGCCTAGTACTTATTCTATCGGTCTATTTTGCCGAACCGCTGAGTTACGGGGACGTAAACACACCAGCATCGGTTGTCAAGCGATGTTGGGGGGAAAAACACAGACACACAAACACACATACACATATATATATATACATATATACGACGGGCTTCTTTCAGTTTCCGTCTACCAAATCCACTCACAAGGCTTTGGTTGGCACGAGGCTATAGTAGAAGACACTTGGCCAAGTTACCACGCAGTGGGACTGAACCCGGAACCATGTGGTTGGTAAGCAAGCTACTTACCACACAGCCACTCCTGCGCCTATGCGTTCTAGTGTAAATTGTCAATCCATCGCAGTCGTTACACATCAAAATGACTACTTTCGCCTTGATCATAGCCTGCGAACGAGTGATTACTAAATTACATGAGCGCCGTACCACATCATTCAGTTTGACCCACGAAGTCAGAAAGGCTTTCTTCGCATCTGGCACATTTGCATAGGAGCGAGCAGAAACATTGCTCTCTAAGATGGACCAGATAGCAGACTCGATGGGATTGATGTCCGGACTTGAGGGAGGCCATATCGTCTTTGTTTCAAAAACCGCTGAAATGTATATGATAGGGAAATTAATCCTTTCTACTATAGGCTCAAGGCCTAAAATTGACGGGAGGGGGACAGTTGAGTACATTAAGCTCATTATTCAGCTGGTACTTATTTTGTCACCCTCCGAAAGGATGAAAGGCAAAGTCTAAAATTAATACACATCGATGTGTTAACTGCAAACCTCATTTAACATATAAATAGTTTGGTAAATTATTAAATAAATTATAAATGAGCGGTCACTTAAGTAGCTGGTTACGTTTTCTTTAAGAAGAGAGAGCGGAAGAGAGAGAAAGAGACTGTGGAGGCTTTATATTGCTTCACTTATTTTTGGTGGTGTTGGTGGTGTGGAGGCTAAAAATACATAATTGGTGTCAATTATTTATTGATTTATATCATGTTTATGTATTTCCTTTGCCACCTTATTGTATTTTTCTATTTTTTCCTGTTTTTTTTTTTTCTCCTTTTTTTTCTTTTTTTGGTATTGCTCCCCTGCTTAATGATAGTTTTTATATCAATCAATTATTAGTGCCGAAGCAAAGTGAGTGTGTATGGATATAATAAATATATATACATGTGTGCGTATATATATATGTGTGTAAGTGTGTGTAAGTGTGACGTGAATATATGTATATATATATATATATATATATATATATATGTAAACACATATACATATATACATGCATGTTTGTGTGTGTATATATATATATATATATATATATATATATATATGTAAACACATATACATATATACATGCATGTTTGTGTGTGTATATATATATATATATATATATATATATATATATATATATATATGTAAACACATATACATATATACATGCATGTTTGTGTGTGTATATATATATATATATATATATATATATATATGCATATCGGATATTTTGCTGTTTCAGCCACAGGGCTATGGTCATACATATGAATGCATGCGTGTGTGTTTGTGTGTATGTGTGTGTATGTGTGTGTGTGTGTGTGTGTGTGTGTGTGTGTGTGTGTGTGTGTTTGCGTATGTGTGTTTGTACGTGAGAGAGGGAGAGAGAGTGAGGGAGAGAATGTCCTAACAATATGTGTGTATGTAAGAAACACGCCATGGGTAGGAGAACATGTTGGGTCTGAGATCCTTGAAAGAAAAGACCAACATATGGCTTGATGTGCATACAAGGAGAAAAGAAGAGAGAGAGAGACAGCGACAGAGAGAGATAGTAGGGAGAAGAAGGGGAAAAATAAAGAAGACACAGATAGATAGAGAGAGAGAGAGAGAGAGAGAGAGAGAGAGAAGTACAGACTTTCAAACTATCATATCAGGCAGATGGGGACGGGCAGGTATGGGTTTCGAGCACGAAACAATATAGACGGGGCGGAACAAAAAAAAAAAAACAGAACAAAATAAAGATGGAGGAAGGGAAAAAGGAACCAGGGGTGCATAAGGATGTAAATATGTAAAACCATTAATTAAGGCCAACGATGTGTGTGTGTAGTAGTAGTAGTAGTAGTAGTAGTAGTAGTAGTAGTAGTAGTAGTAGTAGTAGTAGTAGGTGAGGGATGGTGATGGTAATGGTGGTGAGGGATAGTTTAAGGTACACTTTTATTTTCTGTGTGAATAGAATGTCCAGATGTTCTCTTTTAGCTTCTCGCCATTTTCTTCCTCTCCTTCTTTCTTTCTTTCTTGTTTTTTTCTTTTTCTTTCTTTCTTTATTTGTTTTTGTATATATGTAGTTCTCTTTCTATTTCGTCTATTTTCTTTCGTACTTCTTTCATCAAGGCTTTTCTTTCTTTCTTTCTTTCTTTCTTTCTTTCTTTCTTTCTTTCTTTCTTTCTTTCTTTCTTTCTATCCCTTTATCTCCTCTTCTTTCTTCTTCATCGTCCTTACTACTACTACAACCATTACCACCACCACTACCACCACCACCACCACCACCACCATCACCATCACCAGCAGCAGCAGCAGCAACAACACCACCAACACCACAACCAACAACGAAAACATCACCACCACTGCCACCATCACCACCACTATCACTACTACTACTATTACTACTACTACTACTACTAATAATAATAATAATAATAATAATAATAATAATAATAACTCTA
>NC_142928.1:65069492-65071992 GCF_046866305.1 Octopus bimaculoides
TCCAAAATTGGAAATCATAATTATTGATCACTATAATAATAATTATTGCCGTAATACTCATCTTCATCAACATTGTCATCATCGTCGTCGTCGTCCGTCATCAGCATCAGCATCATCATCATCGTCATCACGATCATCATTGTCATTGTGATGAAGACCATTTTCATCATCACCATTTACCATCATGCTATTCGTTTGTCGACTTCATTCCTCCTTTTTACCATCATAATTATTGTCATCATCACCGTTGACATCAGCATCCTCATCCTCAACGTTACTACACCCATCCTAATCGTTGCCGTCGACGTCATCACCACCACCACCACCACTACCCCCCACCACCACCATTATCGTTATCATTATCATCTCCCACCGCCACCACCACCACCAATACCACCACCACTTTCTTCTAGACATAAGTCAGATATCAACTACAGATAGAAAAACAACAGAAGTCAACAGACAGACATTGGCCTGGAAACTGCCTCGCCGGGAACTGGAAGTTAAAGAACAGCACAGTTCGTCTGTTATCACAGTTCACACGAAACAGCTTTATCTGAGGAGGGGAAACCTCCTGTTTACACACTTTAATTCTTCTAAAATGATTCTGATTGTTACATTATTTGCGCTATTTATTTTCGTAAATTGTTATTTTTTCCTATTGTTGCGATTGCTGCTGCTGCTACTGCTGCTGCTGCTGATGATGATGATGATGTTTATGTTTACTTATATGTATAGTGTTTAATTTTTACTCGCCTGTTTACTGGCCGTTTCTGTTAGTATAATCTGAAGGTGCTGCTTTCTTTCAACGTTTAAGGTCTTCTCCAAAGACAACAATTGTTTCCTACTGACAACTCCACCCTACTTTGATCCTCCTCGCCCCTTCCCGCCGTCCATATTATCTAACTCACATCTCTTACTTTTGCACACACACACACACACATATATATATATATGTGGGTTATATATTGTGTGTGTTATATATTTATTCTTTTATTCGTCTACACTTTAACTTGTTTCAGTCATTGACTGCGGCCATGCTGGAGTACTGCATTTAGTCCAACAAATCAACCCCAGGACTTATTCTTTGTAAGCCTAGTACTTATTCTATGGGTCTCTTTTGCCGAATCGGTAGATTACGGAGACGTAAAGACACCAACATCGGTTGTCAAGCGGGGGGACAAACACAGACACACAAATACATACATATGTGTGTGTGTGTATGTGTGTGTGTGTGTGCATATATATATAGGGTTTCTTCCAGTTTTCCGTCTACCAAATCCAAACACAAGGCTTTGGTCGGCCCGAGGTTATAGTAGAAGACACTTAAACAAGGTGAAGTATATTTGCCACCTAAATGTGGCTAGCCCTTAATGGTCGATGCTACTGTAGCTTGTAGCTCTAGGAAGACACCTCCACCAGCTGGCTTTTGACACACTATCTGTGCCCTATTAGTATTTTCAAAGGGAGGTCATCATTCCCATCTCCAGCCTGACGTGATACACACGGACCCGAGTTTTTGGGTATTGACCCATCAGCGTGTGACAACGACCGGTTCGTGATGGGAAGTGATTCTCAATGCAAATATATATACTTTTTCCAGTGATGAAAAGTCACTGATCTCGAAACAGTGGAAACAGGCAATATTTAATCTCTGAGTCAGATATAAACAGTAGCCGCGTACACATGTATAGTTCATTGCCCAAACAATTGTAACCCACGAATAAGGGTAATGCTATATATTCCATTTGTCACTTTTTAATTGTTTTATACACACACATGCACACATATATATAATGAGAAACGGAGAGAGAAATGGAAGAGAGAAAAATAGAGAAAGGCAGAGAGAGCAAAAGTAAGAGGGAGAAGTAGATAAATACGTAGATGAATAGATAGCTAGATACATACATACATGCGTGCATGCATACATACGTGCATGCATACATACATACATACATGCATGCTTACATGCGTGCATGTATACATACATACATACATGCGTACATACATACATACATACATACATACATACGTACGTATATATTGATGTCCTATCAAAAGATTCCTCATTTAACTTACTCTTTATTTCAGAACCGATTGTAACCAAAGATGTAGATGAAATTCACGGGGTTTCTTTCGCTACAATTGCTTTTCTTTATATATATATATATATATATATATATATATATATATATATATATATATATATATATATCATCCGTTGATAGAATAAAGTTACAATCATTATATATATGAAAAAATGAAATCTAAGTCACTTCCATCACTCTAGATAGTACATTTTTCTCGAAGGCAGAAGGAATGATAAAGTAAAGTTTACTGCAGCGGGACTTGAACCCACAAAGACTCATCAAATACTGTACGGTATTGTGCACAACGCTCTAATGTTTCTGCCTATTTGCCACCTTAACAAATTCTACAAACTTTACTGTGTAATATTTATCGACGCAGACCACCATTCGTTCCCCACCCTTGATTTTAA
>NC_142928.1:65076992-65084492 GCF_046866305.1 Octopus bimaculoides
GATATATTCAAAATGAAAATCGATAATGCTGTAAACTATATTGTCAAGCTGCCATCACTAAAAATGACCGCCATAAACTATCTCTGAGCAGGAAGACACTGGTTTACTTCAGTTCGCTATTGTCCTAATGTAAGCTAGATCAGAGATCAACAAATATTTTATTTTGTTTTATTTCATTTTATTTTAGTTTAGTTTAGTTTATTATTATTATATATCCTCCGTCTCCTTTGCTGATCACGCCATCTCGACTACCGCTCCTAGAAATAAGAATTCTTCGTGTATTTATACTTTCGTTATTCTGTCGTTCGTGTTGATATTCGCTGTTTTTGGTAATTTTTGTTGTTGTTGTTGTAGTTATTTTTTAAGGGTTGCTGTGGGTGTTATTTCGCTTAGCTGCATGTTAACTCTTCTCGGACAGGCGTATGATCAAAGCAATTACTATCGTATTCATCCCCTCCTTTTACGGGTGTATTTAAGACTACGTTATTCTATGTGTCATTTAAGATGATACGATGTGGCCTGTGGAAAATTCAGCTGTTGTTTCAAGTATGTAAAGCGGTTGCCTTGTGACCACCTCGTTGACTAGCTTGATCGATAGACTATAAGACTCGTGTGATGGTATGGATGTTATTGCGCGTCGTTTATATTATCGTAGTGACGAGCCATCAGAGTTGCTAGCGCTTCGGACAAAATGCTATGCCTTACTTCTTCTGACTCTACGTTTTGAGTTCAAATCCCACTTTACTTCTCATGTTTTAAAGGTCAGGGTTGAATATGAATTCAACATGTTTGCATTTCAAATTAATAGCATAAAAATACAAACCCAATCATATGGTCAGGGCTGAAGTATACATGCTACCAAAATTAGCATAGAACTGGCTGAGCTTCAACAAACCAACATTGAAGTACGATAGAGTCTAGACAGTGGAGACGTTAAGTGTTATGTGGATGTCTCGAGAAAGTCTCGTAGATAATCCATGTACAAAGGTTTTGAATGTTTGGGGAGGTTGAGTTTGAGTGTGAGGAGGAGGAACAAAGAGGGTATATGGAGTGAATGTATCAGTAAAGAAGAATACGAGATTAGCTGGAGTAGAGTGATGAATAATGCGCATAAAAAGGTTGATTTCTGCACTGGCAGCATCACAATGGTATATGAACACCAAGAAACATTGAGAGTGTTGAACTCATCGAACATGATGACCACAGAAGCGAGTGAAGTGAGAAGCATGCAGAAAGACATAATCAAAAAGTTGTTGGTGTTTGAAAGCGCTTGGAGAGCGGTAAACAAAAAGGTTGGATTGGAGGAATTAGGGAGGGAAGTTTTAAGCCAGAGAAACTAGAAGGCACAGTTGTTGACATCCAGGTGAGAGACATGAGTGTCTATAGGAAAGAAGTCTACCATGCATAGAGACCATGTTTCAAATGAACTTTCAAAAGAGTGTCTAGCCTGGACAGCAGAGATAGATTAAAGTTAAGGGTTGAGTTATTTTCGGAAAGGAACAGAATGTGTGATTTGTGTATCAGTAGGAGGTTATTGTGTAGAGTCTGTGAAGCTTAGAAGAAAGGGGTAGAATTATCCAGCAGAATAATATTTAGTTTTTAGCATTTAGGGGGTGTCCAGGCGAAACCAAGTTCAGAGATTTTAATGGCTTTGTGAGTTTGAGTTTGGATGTGAAGTAGAGAGTCAAAAGTATTAGGAGCAAATGTATCAGTCAAGAAGAATGCGAGACTAATTAGTGTCGAGTGATGAAAATATGCAAGACAAAGAAACAAAAATGGTTGTTGATCATGAATTCAGAAAACAGTGAAGTGAGAAACATGCAGATAGGCGCTGATAGGCCGAGTGCTCACGCTAATCCCCTACCAGGAGCTTAATATAAATGTCTGTAATATATTGAAAGGCACACATGGATCAAGTGATGATGTTAAATAGGTGAATATCGTATGCCTACCACCCAACATACCAAAAGATCAATAAGATGGTGTTGTCTGCGCCATATACAAGAGGGTAATATCTACTCAGCTGTAAACGGGAACCGACTGGTTTCTAGTACAGCTTTCTCTGCTTCCGGGTTTCATATTCTATGTTCCGCCGAGTCAAGGATTTTGACGGCCAAAAGGATCTCTTAGTCTCCTCTCAACTATATAGGCAAGTAAAACAATGCGCGAAAGCACAGTCCATGTTACCAAGCCACACTTGCTTGCAAAGATTATGCCGTATTTTTAAGGGCTATATTCTTAGGGCATTAACAATCTAGATACGAAGCAAACACTCTCGCATCAGCAATTCGAAGATTTTCAGTAGGTGGAAGAACAGAGACGATTAATCCGAGCTGTTACACTACGCAAAGAGGTGTGCGTCTATATATATAATGTATGTGCACATATATATTATATTATATAATATATATATATATATATATATATATATATATATATATATATATATATATATATATATATATATATATACATATATACATTTATATATAAACATGCGTGTGTATATGCATATATATACATGCATGTTTGTAACCACAAATATACATATATATATATATATATATATATTATGTGCGTATGTATGTGTGTGCACATGTGTAACTGTGTCTGCGTGTGTGCGTATATCTGTAAATAAGGTTTGATGCAAAAATTTACCCAAAAACTCACACATACACACTCGCTAACACACACACATACACTCGTTTACACACACATACACACACACACACACACACACACACACACACATATTCTCACATGCAAATATATATGCGCGCACAGTCTTAAGTTCTAACATATTCCACATGGTTTCCACCCCATGTATGGTTTATTCGCCTTATCTTCGAAGCGATCACTTGTCTAATTCTTGACATATGTATCGGCATATATAGTTAAGTAACTACAAGACAACTGCCCCACCCCGATGATATGCTCAGCCACCCTACTGAAGGCGTCAAGTCTAATTTCTTAACTGGCGCGGCGAGTATTTTTTATTTTGCTGCTTTTTCTATTTTGTTTTACTTTAGTTTATTTATTGTATACGATGACAAAAGAATAAAACAATGTACACAAGGAGAGAAATAAACAAAGAAAAAAAAAAGAAGGGAAAGAAAGTAAAACGGAAAGAAAGAAAGAAAGAATGATAGAAAGAAAGAAAGAAAGACAGACAGAAGACAGAAAGAAAGGAATAAACACTGGTTGGTAAAATGAACCATCCAAATTAAAAGAGAAAAGAGAAAGAACCATACAAATATATATATATAGAGAGAGAGAGAACAGGAACTGTATAGATGAGCATGTATGTATGAATGTATGTATCTGTATGTGTGTGTTTGTGAATGTATATATGTATGTATGTATGTATGTATGTATGATTGTGTCGTCGGGGATTAAACTGGCAATCCCAGTAAGTTTTCTTGCTGGGATTGCTAGTTAAGGAGAATGATTGGACATCCTGCAGGATGAAAAACAAAGCCTGTCAAAGGGCGGATAAACTCATTCAAACAAACGGCCATACAATACTGTGCACACACAAGCTTGATCTTGCTATTTCTCAGGAACAGCGGTAGTTCCTGCAGCAACTGTCGACAAACTGGTGACTTTGGTACGAAAAACATAGTGGCTGTGCTGAGAATCAAACGTGTTTGCAACAATGAGCAGGCACACCAGGTTCAATCAGCATAGAACTATGAGAATGAGAATGTAGGTACGGTGTACCACATTAATGAGAGTGAGTGACCCTTAGTCCCAGTGAGGACATCACTCGAGGAAAAGAAAAACCTTAATGTAAATCCTGCGACTCGACGGCAGTCATTGATGTTAACTAGTTCTTTGGGAGGTATTTGCCATCATTGTTCAGAGAGTGGGACTGGTTATGTGCCAGACGCCCTCCTCATTTCAAAAAAGCGTCATGCGCAGGCATCGCTTGGTGTACTAGAATCGTCATCTTATACTCGAGAACGAGGAAGCGATTATTATGTGTATGTATGTATGTCATCATTCAGTTTTATTTCAGGATTTCTTGCCAACATAGAAAGAGTCAGTTTCTAACCTACATCCAAGGAGAATCTACAAGAATAGATGCAAGCGCTAATATTTATAAAACATGTGACATATTAATAAAAATCTGTAAATGTACAACCATCCAGATATCTCAGTACCTTATTATTTTTTCTAATATATAATTCCTGTACATCGCCTCCAAACCTTCCAATATATATATACATATATATATATATATATATATATATATATATATATATATATATATATTTATATATATATATATATATATATATATAAAGTTGGAATTTACAGAAAATCAAAAGACGAAGACATGTGTGTAAGCAACAAACAGGTGTATTAGTTTAACGCTCTCTATATGTATAAATATACATATATATAAATGCATATGTATATTTTTATATGTTTATATATATATATATATATGTGTGTGTGTGTGTCTGTGTGTGTATGTATATATATATATATATATATATATATATATATATATATATATATATATATAAATGCATATGTATATTTATATATGTTTATATATATATATGCGTGTGTGTTTGCATGTATATATATGTATATATATATATATATATATATATATATATATATATATATATATATATATATATATATATATATGTATATATGTATATGTATATATATATATATGTGTGTGTGTGTGTGTGTGTGTGTGTGTGTGTGTATATGTGTGTGTGTGTGTGTATAGTTGAAATTTACAGAAAAACAAAAGACGAAGACAGTTGTATGTACAACAAGCAGGTGTATTAGTTTGACGCTCGGAAAGTGAGAAAGTCTTTTACATTTCGAGCGTACGTTCTTCAACAGAAAGGAACGCGAGAAAATAAACAGAGAGAGAATAAGAAAACCTTTAGTGGTTACCGGTCAATCGTGGCGATATATATAAATATCTTTAAACATTCACTGATATTCACTCATTCACTTTAATCACGTAGATTTTTCACCAATTCAATCTTCCACTTCAAGCATTAAATTACGCATTCATTCATTAATACAATCTATCAATTATCAATTTAATCGTTCAGCTTCATACATACTCGATTCTTTCAATTAAGGGCCACCACTCATTCTTGATGATTTCCTATTCAAAATCCCAGCCAAACAAGTAAACATTTCTTTTTGTCCATTCTTATATTCATTCCCTATTTCGCTTTTTCGCACCACTCATTCAATTACTTATGGACTCATTCTTTCGTTCATTCAAATTATTCATTCGCCGTTTTCCTAATTCACTCATTGTTGTACTCTGTTCTTCAATCACTCAATACACTCAACCAATCAGTTATTCACTCGACCATTCATTCATCCAAGCCTTCTTTCATTCGATCACTTGCTCACTCATTCACCCATTCATGTACTCAATCATTTATCTAGACACCCGTTCATCCAAACATTTACTCATCTATTTGTTTATTCACTCTTTCATTCGCTGAAGAATTTATTACTTCATTCATTCATTCACTCACTCTATCATCCCCATTCGTTTATTGATTCTCATTCATTCATCAATTCAATCAGTCATCCTTAATTTAATTATTCGTTTATTCATTGGTGCAGTCATTCATTTACTAATTCAGCTGTTGTCTCATTCCCACAAACATTCAGCCACTCATTCACTTTCCCAGTCACCGCAATCTAATGACTCATTCACTGGACTCCTCATTTATTCATTCGTTTTCCCATTCACTCGCTCGTTCATGTACTGGTTCATTTACTCATTCATTCCACAGCTTCCTCATTCGCCTCATTATATATTCATTAACTGAAGCAATTCACTCATTCAAGTGCATGGCCACTTTCCTTCTCTGTCATTCAATAACTCACTCAATCTCTGATTCATTCTTCTAAATTATTCGGGCGTGGCTGGTTGTGAGGTAAGAAATTTGCTTCCTGATAACATAGTTCTGAGTTCAGTCCCAAGGCGTGGCACATTGGGGAAATGACTTCAACTATAGCTTCGGGCCGACCAGAGCTTTGTAAGTTGATTTAGCAGACGGAAACTGAAAGAAGTCCGTCGTATATGTGTGTGTGTGTGTGTGTGTGTGTGTGTGTGTGTGTTTGTATGAATATATGTATGTATGTATACATGTATATATGCATGTCTGTGTGTATACATACATAAATACAGTCATACATATATGTATGTGTGTCGTTGTGTCGTTGTCCCCCGCCAGCTCTTGACAACCGGTGTTTGTATATTTACGTCACCATAACTTAGCAGTTCGACTAGAAAGACCGACATAATAAGTACCAGGCTTTAAAAAAAATTAAGTGCTTTGGTCCATTCGTTCGACTAGAATCCTTCAGGCGGTGCTCCAGCGTGGCCACATTCTTATTTCTGTATTGCCCACAAGGGCCTAAACATAGAGGAGACAAACAAGGACAGACAAGGGGATTAAGTCGATTACATCGAACCCAGTGTGCAACTGGTACTTAATTTATCGACCCCGAAAGGATGAAAGGCAAAGTCGACCTTGGCGGAATTTGAACTCACATCGTAGCGACAGACGAAATACCGCTAAGCATTTCGCCCAGCGTGCTAACGATTCTGCCAGCTCGCCGTGGCTGCATTCTAATAACCGAAACAAGTACGAAATAAAATATAAATCAACCTTCCTTAGTCATTTATTCAGTTGCTTCAGTCGTTTATTCACAACGTTCTCACTCATTCATTCGTTCGCCCCTTTATTCATATGTCCATTCTTACATTCATTCACTATTTTGCTTTTTCGCACCACTCATTCAATTACTTATGGACTCATTCTTTCGCTCATTCAAATTATCCATTCGCCCTTTTCCTAATTCACTCATTCTTGTACTCTGTTCTTCAGTCACGAAATACACTCAACCAATCAGTTATTCACTCGACCTTATTGAACTCATTCACTGAATCTCAATAAACGATAAACCAACACGTAACACTCATTCTCATACTATCACATTTTCAATCGTTCATTCTGCATCTATCCATCACCCTGTATATCTTTCACTACTCACACTCTTTCAAAATTCATTCATTCAATTATTCATTCCTTCAATCTTTCTCCATCATTCTCTCTCTTTCTCTCTCTCTCACTCCTACACACATCTACTTATCATCTTATGCATGTTTCTAACACTCCTCGTCTTCAATCATTATTAAACTCATTCATTCAATCAATCAGTCATTCAATGGCGCTTTTCTCGCCATCTCGCTGACTCTCGCTCTTCCCATTTTCTCTCTTACTCTTTCTCTCCTCCTCCTTCCATCCCTCCCACTATCGCTATATCATTCTCTGTTATAGTCAACGCCAATATCTCCTCCTCCTCCCACCACAGTGTTAGACACATCACGTTTGCTTCACAGCCTGCTAGTCACATCCCACATTTCCACACTTCATTCTCCGCCTCTTTCACAGCATACGCTTGTTTCAGTATGTATTCATAATGTTTCACAAT
>NC_142928.1:65089492-65114492 GCF_046866305.1 Octopus bimaculoides
GGCATTATGGAAAGATAACGAAACTGTGAGATTTAAAGTAGCGTATTTTTTTCCAGTGACGAGTTATTAGTTTGTTTTTGATTTTTGTTTCTTGTGTGAAACTTATGCACAGCTTAGTGAACTGAGCTAATTGAGAAGATAGACAGACAGACATACAGATAGACAGACAGATAGACAGACAGAGAGGGAGAGGGAGAGAGAGAGAGAGAGAGAGAGAGAGAGAGAGAGAGCAACTCAAGAATCTTGGTTACAAACGCAGTGCAGTGTCGATTAGAGAATGAAAAATATTGGCCTCGTGGATACTTTTTATGAGTTTGGGAGAGAAAGAAGGGCAGCACCAATTATTTTGAAGGGCTTCCAAGGGTGATTGATAGTAAGGGAAAATAAAACAGCAACTTAATAAGATACCGTTTCATCCTCAGATCATAGACATATATTGGTGATACAGTGGAATCCGCCGCTAATAGCACTAAGAGAGTCGGTTGGTTGTGTCAAATAGGCCAGGCAGAGATCATCTGACAGGCATCCATTCAGTTTCTATCAACAAAGTTTCACTAACAAGGCTTGAATGAACCCAGGGCTTCGACAGAAAGCACAGTCCCAGGTGACGCGCAGTGAGGGACTGAACCCGAAAAGTGATTGCTGTCTTTAACTTTATTGACTGTTACCACCCGCGCTCTTTAAAGATAGTTTAGTGAGTTACTAAAATGTCTTAATTCCAAACACGGGTTAACAAATAATCTAGTTAATGTAAATAGAATTATTTTTATTTACGAGTCTGTCTTAAGATTGGCGTCAGTGGGACATTCACGTAGACATTAAGTGCACACAACTGAGACTTATTAATTAAATAAACCTTGTCTGCTTTCGCTTTTTAATACCGCAGTAATAACAACAATAACAACAACAATAACAATATCGTTTCTTTTCCTTCTTCGTTCTTTTTCTTCCACGCTGCTTTCTTATCGTCAAGGGAGTGTTTCAAATTATTTGGGAAAGTTTCAAGTCAGCCGATACAAGGAAATAAATAATACAGGTCGAATAATGGCCCCTGATTCTGTTAGTAAAGGCCATTCTCACTTTCTTGATCTTATTGCCGGCTAATTGTCTTATAGTTTGGATGTCATTTAGATAAGCTTAAATTAGGACGGAGCCGAAACAGTTTTATGACGAAGGCGATTTTGAAGTAGTGGTCATTGACGAAATTGATGATGATAAGGATGAGGGGAAGGTGAAGCAGAAAGGGGGAGGAGGAAGTGGGTGAGGAGGAAGTGGTGGAGAAGGAGAGCGAGAGAAAAGTCTAAAAAGTATAATGGAGATGATGAGGATGATGTTGAGAGCAAGATGACGAAAGTAAGATAGGAGGCAATCGATAAGAGTTTTAAAATGAAAATTAAAAGATAGATAATAATGAAACTTTCCTTACAATAGATACGAAGTCTGAAATTTTGGGGGAGAAGTCTGGTTGATTACATCAACCCCAGTGCTTGATTGGTACTTTTTTTATCGAAAGGCTAAAAAGCAAAATAGGCCTCGGCAGAATTTGAACGCAGAACATAAATCTAGAGAAAATACCGCTACGCATTTTGTCCGGGGCGCCAATAATTCTGCTAGCTCGCTCCCTTAATAATAATTGCTTCAAATTTTGGAACAAGGGCTGGTGAGTAAGTCGATTACTAGTGCTTATTTTATCGACCCCCGAAGTCGACCTCAGCGGTATTTGAACGCAGAACATAAATCCAGAGAAAATACTGCTATGCATTTTGTCCGGGGTGCCAATGATTCTGCTAGCTCGCTCCCGTAATAATAATTGCTTCAAATTTTGGAACAAGGGCTGGTGAGTAAGTCGATTACTGGTGCTTGTTTTATCGACCCCCGAAATGGATGCAAGGCAAAGTCGACCTCGGCGGAATTTGAACCCAGAACATAAATCCAAAGAAAATGTTGCTAAACATTTTAACCGGTGTACTAACGATTCTGCTAGCTTGCTCTTTTAATTATAACAATAATCCTTTCTACCATAGGCATAAGGGGGATAAGACTGATCGATTATATCGACCACAGTACTCAGTTGGTACTTATTTTATCTACCAAGAAAGGATGAAAGGTAAAGTGGACCTCGGCGGAATTTGAACTCAGAATATGAAGATTCCGAAGAAACGCCTGTAAGTATTTTGTCCGACGCGCTGATAATAAACGTAATCATAAAAGCGACGTGAACAATTACGATAATAGAAAAGTAGTTGACGACTTAAAATTTAAGAATGAATGAAATTTCTGAGGAAAAAGAGAAGATAACAGGAAAAAAAATTATATCAACAAAGATAACAAGCTATTATGGAGATGGTACATAGACATAACTACTTTCATACACACACACACACACACAGAAGCACAAGTTCTCGTAATCAGCGAAATTTTAATGAATTTATCTATATTAATGTTATCTGATTATGTCTTCATTATGATAAATATAATCTTTCATTAAGGGAAGAGAAGACGAGTCTACTTCCGGTTTGCTTGTCTGCGTTTAAATCGAATTTTCCTCAACTCTTTGTTTCCTAATACACACACATTATATTAGAAAACCTGGAAGATATTCTTAATTTAAAAAATAAAAAAGTTATGGAATTTATGGTCTGTTATTATCTAAAGAATGATTTAGTTAACTATCTGAAAGGCGCTTTAACTACATTATATAATTATGCAGAATTGAAGCTAAACGTAGACTTTATCAAGGATTTTATCGAGAAAACGATTAAATTATTTAACGAAAGGAAGGATGCTTTTAGTAGAACTAATTAGTATACTTCATAATTTCGATAGCGTTGTAACTGTTTTTGCTGTACATTTTTTAGGTTTTAGGTTTTTAGTTTGGTTAGGTCAATGGTTTCTACCTCAAATTTCATATATGTGGCACACACAAACACAGGCACGCAAACAGCTGCACGCACGCAAACATGAACGTATGAGTGTGTTGTGGTGTGTGTGTGTGTGTGTGTGTGTGTGTGTGTGTGTGTGTGTGTGTGTGTGAGTGTGTGCATGTCTGTGGTGCTTATGTACACACACGCACATATATATATACAGAGAGAGTGAGAGAGAAATATGTGTATACGTATATATATATGTGTGTATACATACATAAATATATATATATATATATATATATATATATATATATATATATATATATATGCATGTGCGTGCTTGTGTGTGTGTGTGTGTGTGTGCGTGTCTAAGAATTAGATATATATGTCAGTATGTATGTATGTATGCCTGCATGTATGTATATATATACGCTCAGATAACAGCATGAGTGAGCCTGTGTGAGGGTTTTCAAATTTCTGTAATGCGTGCATATATTGCATGCATATACTTCTACATACATAAACACGCACATACAGACACACACACACACACACACATATATATGTATATATATAAGTACACGCACACATGTATATAGTATATATTCACACATGCGTATTCTAAATAATATATATCTATGTGGTAAGTAGCTTGCTTACCAACCACATGGTTCCGGGTTCATTCCCACTGCGTGGCACCTTGGGCAAGTGTCTTCTACTATAGCCTCAGGCCGACCAAAGCCTTGTGAGTGGATTTGGGAGACGGAAACTGAAAAAAGCCCATCGTATATATGTATATGTATATATGTATGTGTGTGTATATGTTTGTGTGTCTGTGTTTGTCCACTCGACATCGCTTGACAACCGATGCTGGTGTGTTTACGTCCCCGTAACTTAGCAGTTCCGAAAAAGTGACCGATGGAATAAATACTAGGCTTACAGAGAATAAGTCCTGGGGTCGATTTTCTCGACTAAAGGCGGTGTTCCAGCATGGCCGCAGTCAAATGACTGAAACAAGTAAAAGAGTAAAAGAGTAAAGAGTATATAATAAAACATTTCATGTAATATTTATACATAACGTAAAATATATTAAAACATATATATACATACATCTCTCTCTCTCTCTCTCTCTCTCTCTCTCTCTCTCTATATATATATATATATATATATATATATATATATATATATATATATATATATATATATATACATATACTGAGAGAGACAGCTGAGAAAGGGAGTGAGAGAAAATCCCTCTAAGCAACATGTCTCATTGCTTTTCGTTTTCTATCATTAGCTTTGGAATATTCTGCCGAATATTCCGACTTTACCTTTGATCCCTTGGAGTCGATAAAATAAATACCATTTGAATACTAGGGACAATGTAATTGATTAACCTCGTCTCCAGAAGTTTCAGGCGTTGTGCCTATAGTAGAAAGTATTATTAGCTTCGGAGAACATGCTTAGCTTTGTTCGCTTCATCCTAAGTTCAATTTTCGCCGATGCAGCTTTGCCTTTCATTCTTCTGGGATCGATTTATATCTTCTGTTATTCTTTTAATTGTTTCAGTTATTTGACTGCGGCCATGCAAGAGCACCACCTTGAAGGGATTTAGTCTAGTACTTATTCTATCGTCACTTTTACCGAAGCATTAAGTGACGGGGACGTAACCAAGCCAACACCGGTTGTCAAGCAGTGATGGGGACACAAAGACAGACGCAAATTCACACACAGACACGCACACACACACACACAAGCACGCACATATATATATATATACACACACACAATGGGTTTCATTCAGTTTCCGTCTATAGTTTCCGTCTATCCCCAGATGAGGCAATATCTATGATCTTGGTTTCCTTCTTCCTTTTATCCACTACAACAATGTCTGGTCTCTGATCATCATCATCATCATCATCAGCAGCAGCAGCAGCAGTACCAGTAGTAGTAGTAGAAGTAGTAGTAGTAGTAGTAGTAGTAGTAGTAGTAGCTGTCGTTGTAGCAGCAGCAGCAGTAATAATAATAGTAGTAGTAGTAGTAGTAGTAGTAGTAGTAGTAGTAGTAGTAGTAGTAGTAGTAGTAGTAGTAGTTGTAGTAGATGAGTTTTTCAGTCTCACGTACAGGTAACGTGAGACAATGTAGTCCTCCAAACACTGAAAACAGAAAAAGGAAAACTGGAGTAGAACCCAACTACAAGATTATCATTGCTATGCCAATCAAAGAACCTCAATACAATCGAGTTATCTCCAAGTAATAGCAGCCAAATCTCTCTGAGCTCACAACTTATCATCAGAGCACATTGGTGAATGCATTCCTTGGTACACTGTATCTGAGTAAAAAGGTAGCAAAAATTACAGCTCGAATGCTTTTAATATTCTTTTCTACTCTAGGCACAAGGCCCGAAATTTTGGGGGAGGGGACCAGTCGATTAGATCGACCCTAGTACGCAACTGGTTCTTAATTTATCGACTCCGAATGGATGAAAGGCAAAGTCGACCTCGGCGGAATTTGAACTCTGAACGTAAAGACAGAGGAAATACTGCTAAGCATTTCGCCCGACGTGCTAACGATTCTGCCAGCTCGCCGCCTTCGAATGCTTTTAATGTCAAGTCTTCTGGATGACAGCTGGCCTGGGACAAAAATAACAAATTTCATCCACAAAAAGAGACCACTCGATACGGTTACTCAAAATGCTATTATAAACAGCTAAATATCGTTTAAATCAAACCATATCGCTAAATAAAGATAATACATTCCTGGAATAAGGTGGTCATAGTTAGACAGACTGAATAAATATTACTGGATGTTTCTAGATCAAATGACAATAAACAGCTTATTTGGTAGCATATACAAATTATTATTAACACTATTGCGTGTTAATATTAATGCATTAAAAGGTGGCGAGCTGGCAGAATCGTTAGCACGCCGGACGAAATGGTTAGCGAAATTCTACCGAGGTTGACTTTGCCATTCATCCTATCAAAGCCGATAAAATAAGTGCCAGTTGAACACTGGGTTCGATGTAATCGATTAGCTCCCTCTCCAAAAACTGCCGGCCTTGTGCAAAAATTTGAAATCAATAATAATAATAAATTGCTTTGAAACTAAATGTGGTAAAAGACAAACAGAAATTTGGTTAAAATCTTAAAATAATATTCGGGCATTTTTCTTGTATTGAATTTTCATTGCGATCCAAAATAAATGCTTCCGCGGTACACATGTAATTTTGTATTTCCTTTCATGCTATAAGACATTCAATTTCGGGCTAAGCCGTAATACCACTTTTGGAGGTAATTTCTAATACATCATCGACAGATCGATTGTGGTCGATGACAACTTATTTTATTGATTGCCACGAATTTTAACAATTATCTAAGAAAGAGAGTCAAAGGTGGACGAGCTGGGGTTTGAACTAAGAAATTAAAGAAACGTATCACATGATGAGATTTTGTTCGACGCCCCTCTAATTTAGACAACATGCATATACATACATACATTTATAGAGATGTGTATATATATATATATATATACATACCTGATACATACATACATACAAACATGCATGCATGTATACATACATATACGCCTACTTGCATTCATTCATACATATTGGTGCAAATGTGTGTGTGTGTATATATATATGCATATGTGTGTATATATATATATATATATATATATATATATATATATATTTATATATATATAAATATATATACATATATACATATATGTATATATGTACACATATATACACAAATATATACATATATGCATAAATATATACACATATATAAGTATACATGCTTGTATATATTTGTGTGTATATAAATATATATATATATATATATATATATATATATATATATATATATATATATATATATATATGTGTGTGTGTGTGTGTGTGTGTGTGTGTGTGTGTGTGTGTGTGTGTGTGTGTGTATGTATCAATGTATATACATTCATATATATATATACACGCACGCACGTATGTATGCATGAATGCATGCATGTATGTACGTGTATGCGTATGTATGTACTAATGTAGGATATACATGTATTACAAACGCACATACACGATGAAACAAATGTAATAAGAGAAAGGGGATTGAAAACTCTCAGTAAAAAAGTGCAGTAAGAGAAGAACTAAGAAAAAAAGTATAAGTATGTCGCCAATATTTCGTTTCTATTTCTTTGATACGATTAATATGGACATTACTTACTCATACGACATGCAAACCATGGACGCCATTTTTTTTTTTCTACTTCATCGTATTTCATTAATATCCAAGATTTTCTGCATCACTAAAAACTGACATGGTGATATGTCTTTCGATTTTTTAAAATATTTTTTCCTTTTACCTAATTTGAAATATACAGTGTAATTAGAAGCAAATTTAAAGACATTTATAGAAATAAGACCACACCCGTCAAAAATTTTTTGTTAGTTTACTTGCAAGTAAATAAGAAAATGAAGAAAAATGTCTGTGTATTAGAAGAATAGATTTGTTTATATGACGATTCATTTGATATTGTTTGAAATTTCGTCAATGTTCTTTATTTTGGCGTTGTACTTCTCATTTTTTTTCTTCTAGTTGTTAGTGTTGTTGTTGTTGATGACATGGTTCGTTTGAAAATTAACTGACCTTTCACATCTTATTTCTTATAACATTGTAATTTTTCAAATTAGTTCAAGCACTTTCTTTTTATCTCCTGCTCCTAGAAATTTCAAAATAAATATGTAAGAAATAAAATAAGGCAAGGAAATCAAACATGCACAGACAAACAATACGCATACATGTTGTGCCTCTATTTCCCATATATATATATATATATATATATATATATATATATATATATGTATGTATAATTGTCTATATCAAAACGTAGTAATATGATTTATTATATACATCTTGCATATATAATATATAATGGGTGACGGATATAGGGACGAAATATCTATATATGTATATAATATATATAAATGTATTTATATATATATATATGTGTGTGTGTGTGTGTGTGTGTGTGTGTATGTATATATATATATATATATATGTATGTATGCATGTATGTATGTAATGTATGTTTAAATATGTATGTATATACATTTATAGATAATATATATATATATATATATATATAAATATACATACATATATATGTATATGTGTATATATGTATATATGTATATATGTATATATATCTTTATATATATATGTGTGTGTGCGTGCGTGCGTGCGTGTGTGTGTGTCTGTGATATGTGCGCTGTTGAAATGTATGTTTTTTTGTAATGGAATATGTAAGTGCCTTTATACTTTTGCGCGTGTTTATTTACATTGACATAAACGTATACAGGCGTATATGTCAAAATATATCTGCGTATATGTGTGTGTATGTGAGCGCGCTTGTGTGAATGTCTCAGTATGTATACATAAATGCATGTATGAAAGTTGCTAAAAGTGAGCATGCGTGTGAGTTTGATGAGATTTTGTTAAGACAGTAAATACGAAATAATTTATATTGACCCTTAAATTTATTTCCCCATCAATTTCTGAAAGTTATTTCATAATCCCCTTTGATCCTTTTCGGAGGACTGGGGGATAGAACTCGTTTAAAAACACACAACTGAAAAGCATTTTCTCGTCTTTTTCTACTTTCTATTTGCATTATAAATGTTTACCCAGCCATTGTATGTATATAGATATTTTAAGAGGGTGTCTGAAAGTTGTGTTAAAAAGATAAAATAGAGAGTAGGGATAGTGAAAAATAGTGACGGGGATGATGGAGACGTAGACATACAAACAGGTCGTAGCCAGCTGTATGTATCGATAGATAGGCAGACAGATAGATGGATGGACGGACAGACAGACGGAGAGACAGAGATGGATGGATGGATAGATGGATACGTAGATAGACAAACGGACAGACAGAGAGACACATAGATTGATAGATAGACAGACAGACAGATTGATAGACAGATAAATGGATAGATATATATATATATATAGAGAGAGAGGCAGAAAGGCGGGCGGACGGACAGACAGACACAAAGATTGATAGATAGCCAGACAGACAGATTGATAGACAGATAAATGGATATATATATATATAGAGAGAGAGAGAGAGGCAGAAAGACGGGCGGACAGACAGACGGACGGACAGATTGACAGACAGACAGATAAATAGACTGATTGATAAATAGACAAAGAGACAGATAGGCAACCAGACAGACAGATACCCAGGCAGGCATGCAGGCAGACAGACAAACAGACAGAAAGACAGACAGATAGATAGATAGATAGATAGATAGATAGATAGATAGATAGATAGATAGACAGGCAATGAGACAGACAGACGGATGGATGGATAGATAGATAGATATCTTTTTATTATAGCCACCCAGGGCTAAATACAGAAAATGGACAAATTACAAAGTAGAGCTTTTCTTGGAGGGGGGGATAATTTCGATCAAAAGGGATCGCGGAAAAAAAAAGGTGGGGATTTCGATCAAAAGGGATCGCGGGAAAAAAGAATAATAAATAAATAAATAAAACGTGGGGGGGGGGCGATCAATAGGGATCGTGTATCACAGTCAATGTAAAGAACGGGGAACAAATTAGGTTTATCCGTGGAGAGAAAAGCCTACGGAAAAGACCACGGTCACCTCAGGCTTTTTTTTTTTTTAAAGGTACATGAGAGTAAGTACCTTCTCTCTTTTTGTCTCTTTTTGTTACAAGTCTATGCTTAAAATGGTGTCGTCTTTCATTCTTACCATTCTTGCCACATTTACCCATTTTTTATTGAAACTTTCATTCGACAACACTTTCCTCTGTATCCTCATCCTCCTTTTCAAGTGGTACTTGAAAAAGTTGACGAGGGACTGACCAGAGAGGAAAGTGCTTGTTTGTAGACCTTTCAAACGCGTCCACCACACGCATTCTTTTGCCATAGCTATCAGTGTTACAAAAACCGTTTTTCCTTCCCGTTTAAAGGACGGTGGCGGAACAATATTCACGATAGACTCGGCTGATAAGTGGGCTCGTCCCACACGCGACAACAGCCGTTCGACGAAGGTCCACAGCTCAGATAGATAGATAGATGTGTGAGCATTTGTATAAGTGTATGTGAATGTCCGTGACCTAGTGGCTAGGATTTGTTTTGGTGCCGACAGGGTTGTAGTTTCGATTCGTGGATTAGGCGGTGCATTTTGTCTTTGATAAAGGACTTCATTGCACGTTATCACACTTTACTCAGTGAAATGGTGGTACACCCTCTCTTGTTTCATCTTTCACTTTGTACAGCAAGGTCGGGGTGGGTCCAGGGTGTCTTTGTGTTAACCTGCGAATATACAAATACCTAAAATAATAAAACCAGTAACTAAGGTCTGGTACGACAAAATAATTGCTGCTTGTATATACACGAATATATGCATATATATATATATATATATATATATATATATATATATATATATATATATATATATATATATGGGAGAATTCACGAAAAAACAACAGACGAAGACAGGTGGTGTAAACAACAAATGGATGTATTAGTATAACGCTCGGGAATAGAGAAAGTCTTTGACGTTTCGAGCCTACGCTCTTCAACGGAAAGGAACACAGAAAGAAATAAGGAGAGAAACAAGGAGAGAAAAAAATATGTGTAGTGGTCAGCGATGTGTGTGTGTATGTATAAATTTATTTATAATATATATATATATATATATATATATATATATATATATATATATATATATATACATTTATTTAAAAAATATATATATATATATACACACACACACACACACACACACACACACACACACACACACACATATATATATATATATGTATGTATGTGTATATATATACACATACATATATGCATATACATATATATTGATAGATGAATAGATAGATATATACATATACAATATATATATATATATGTATATATATATATATATATATATATATATATATATATATATATATATATATATATATATATATATATATATATATATATATATATATGACTGCTTTTACGTTATCAAAGAAAATAAACATTAATTGAAGGATCACTCAATACATTTAAGTGCTATATCACATTCAATTAATTAATTTTAACAAGAAGGAAATGTCCAACAGTGACTTTGTACTTTCGGCTTTGTTGCTTCCCTTAGATTAATAGTCTGCCGAAAGCAACAAAGCCGAAACTGACAAATACAGTTTGTGAGCCAAGCTTTGCTGTTCCCAAAACAACGATTTGCCCCAGATATCTTGTAAACACAAGAACAAGCAAAAGAATTTATGTCAGCTTATCCTTTCACTTCATTTGTTTGTTTACTCAGCATTATTTCTTTATGATTACCAAAGAGATATGTGTTGCAGTTGTGTGTATTTTTCTTAAGAATTTTAGACATTACAGAATGAAAATACATTTGAAGATTCCCTGCCCACATTGATTACGAACTTCATCCGTCTCTTAACCCGTTAGTCAGTAACTTCCCATCAGGTCACGCTATCGTGGCAAGGGTTTATGATTCTTTTTCTTTCCTAGATTTAGGCAACTCTATTGTTCCTCAGGGTTTGATTTTATTCCTCACCCTCATTTTTCTATACATTAATAACTTACACGGCCAACAACGGCCTGTCCCTTCAAAGATGACCCGGCTTTTAAGTTTTCTCTAAATTTCACAAACCAGATATCAACCCCTCACTGCCAAGATACAACATAACATGTCACCACTGATTCTATGAAAAGATAATTTTGACTTTCTCCAATGGTGTCTTTTCAGTCTTCTCTCTTTCAACAGCAAAACACCACAAGCAATGCTTTGTACTATTCACTTTTAAACATGATCGATAGTTAACTGGTTCCTTCACACCTGCTCCAAATATGAAACCTCACAATTACTTACAATCTTACCTGACGAAGCGATATATATTTTTTATACGTAGGCTGTACCAAAAGTAATACCAAAGTCGGCATAACGTTTTATAAGCTGACATAAGTCATTCAAATTGCTCATAATTACCTACTGCGTGGATTGTCACCAGTACTGGTTTCCTCCTGTCTAAAATTCTTAATGCATTTATGCACATTACTTTGTTAATGGTGTCATCTACGTAAACAAGTTGTAACTTTCTGTGGATGTGGGACACTTCGCACCCATCCTCCGTGTAAAACCTAATGACGGAACGTTGCTTCTGCTTGGAATCCATTATCTTGCGTGATGTGAAAAACTGGAAGAAATGTTACTGTCGAGAAAGCGTTGCTCTACCAAGAGGTATAATTTGAACAGTCTATGTCAGTTAATAAAACAGTTTTTACTACGTTGACACTACTTGTATTATTATCCTCCTGACTGGGTCCCTATCCTGAGGTCTGGCATTATGGTGTCTGACAATTGTTGTCAATTCAAAAAAAGCTTAAGCAAGGTTCACAATGGATAATTACTGCCGCTCCTGGAAAAGTGCTGCACCGTGCCAGAACAGATATAATTACACTCAGTGGTGCAGACAACGAAGGATACAGTAAGAATAGCAATATTAAGTAATAATAATTGGGAGAGTAAGATGAAGATTTTTGTGGTGGTGGTGGTGGTGGTGGTGGTGGTGATGATGATGATGATGATGATGATGATGATGATAAATACACACACACACAAACACATACATACAAATGAAACATCCTACATATAAGAGGGTATGTATAAACTAAAATTAGAGACTGATTTTCACAAATTAGCAACTCTCAGACATTAATAGAAATACATACATCCTTAAACACACACACACAAGCACGCACACATACACAAGTACACACACGCATGCAAACAAGCACACACGCGTGCGCGCGAGCACGCACACACACACACACAAACACACACACACACACACACACAACAACAACAACAACAACTCGATATAGACCAAATTTGTTAACCAACAAAAAAACAAAAATGGTCATATGCTTGCTGATATCCCGGACAGTTACAGTCACATAACCACGACTAAGTTTGATACCCAGTTTAATATAGGTCTGATGGGGATGACGGTCACTCCTCTCGATATCAATCATTTATAACTTATACAATTCTTGTGTAGTTTATCACACACGATCATTCATTTGAAGTGTGGTGGGAAGCGGAATAGTGTTGAAACAATTATAACCGATATTAAATTTCCATTTAATATATATTTTCATATACATACTTACATACATACATACATACATACATACACGTATATAGATAGATAGATAGATAGATAGATAGATAGATAGATAGATAGATAGAAGAACGTATTGGAGGATGGATGGATGGATGGATGGATGGATGGATGAATGGATAGCTAGATAGATATACTTATATGCATACATACATGTATATATATATATACATATAATATGTATATTTATATATTATATGTATGTGTGTGTATGATATATATACACGCATATATAATATATATGAATATATATCTATCTATCTCTCTCTCTCTCTCTCTCTCTCTCTCTATATATATATATATATATATATATATATATATATATATATATATGTATATATGTATGTATGTATGTATGTATGTATGTATGTATGTATAATAAAAAACACACACATATTCGTTATTAGCGTCATATGAATTTTGTAAACTTTCGAGAAAACGTGTAATAGTCATTTGGGAGTCGGTCTTGAAGTACGCATGTAATAATAGCATGTAACTATTGGGTTGAAAAAACCATTTTGCTTGCCAAGAAGAAGGATAGGAATAAGAGTCTCCATAACGATTGGTTTCTATTCAATTATCTATTTCAATATTCGATGAATCAGTATTCCAACAACGGCTATGTATTTAGTTGAGCCAAGCACAAAACAGATGTAGTTAATACAACATTAGCAAGATAGTCTATGGGCAGTGTATGATTTTTATGGCGGCTCAAAACGGTGTATTTAAGCTGAGAGGTATCGTATTATTCATCTGGGCGCATAGTTCAAAAATAGACATCTTACTAAGTATTTGTCAGTCTTTGAAGAAGATGATCGCGTGAGGAAAAGAAAGATGGACGATGGTCACGTGTGAACAACGATGGAGTGTAAAGGAGAAAGAGGGAAGATATATATATATATATATATATATATATATATGTATGTATATATATATATATATATATATATATATATATATATATATATATATATATATATATATATATATATATATATATATATACATACATATATATATATATGGGATATATGGGCACAGGACGTCACAAAACGTAAACAACATGAAATACTAAGACAAACTTGGGTATGCGAACAACGAGAGAAACAAATGGAAAACAAGAAATGTAACATAAAGAACGATCCTTCATCAGTTGTCAGCTGTCCATCTACTCTTCAATTCGAGCAATCAACGACAATATAAGGCTTCGAAAATGCAATTTCTCCCGCGAACCAAAATAAACTTTAGGATTTATGGAGGGTCAAAGTTGGTAACAAAAACAGGACAGTAGAGACATACACAAAAAACAAACGAAAATAAGCATGGAGGCCAGATGAGGTAAGGTAGGAACGGTGGAGGAATATTGTCTTTGACAAGAGAAACGATAGAAGAGGAGAGAGATAATAATGCGTCTGGTCTGTAAGACAGACTGAAAGAAAAGAAAGATGATCACGTGAGAAAAAGGAAGATCGACGATGGTCACGTGTGAACAACGAGAGAGAGTATAAAGGAGAAAGAGGGAGAGAGAGAGAGAGAGAGAGAGACAGTCAGACAGATATAAAACGGTAAAGGGGAGAAAAAAGAATTAGGAGAAAAAGAACAGTACGGGGTAGAGTCGCATCAAAATTATTAAAATAAACTTACTTGGAAATGAATGCGTGACGTTCAATCATATAATAATATAAATCATATATATATATATAGATACATATATATATACATACATATATAATATACATATATGCACATACATGCATATATATATGTATATATATATATATACATACATATATAATATACATATATGCACATACATGCATATATATATATGTATATATATATATATATATATACATATATGCATATATGGGTACACAACATGAAATACGAAGACAAACTTGGGTATGCGAACAACGAGAGAAACAAATGAAAAACAAGACAAGTAACATAAAGAACGACCCTTATATAAGAAAGTAAGAAAATGGAGATATAACATTTAACAAAAATTTATTATCTGCAAAAATCAAACAGCTGTTTCAATGTTTGAATTTTGCAGAAAATAAATTTTAATCAAATGCTATATCTCCATTTTCTTACTTTAGTTTGAATGATTATAAACCATGATTTATATATAAACCTATTGTTTTATGAATATTATAATTCACAACAAATATTAGGTATTAAACCAGCAATTCATTGGATGACACCATCCCTTAATGAGGCTGATTTAAACTCTAATTGAATTTGTAAATATATATATGTATGTATGCATGTATGTATATGTGAATAAGAGTTATAAAAATGAAGGTTTATTCTTCTTTAAAAGTTATGTAATTCTAAATTTGTAAGAGTTGACAATACAGAAGAGCAAGTTCCTAGCATTATTCTAAAACCTGTATAGGTTTACTCATGACCAAGAATTACAGAAATATATTCTTGTATGAAACTAATTATTTCATATGATATATGGGAAGTTATACTCTGGTCATTATTGTATGTCCCTATGATGGCGAGCTGGCAGAATTGTTAGCACGCTGGGCGGTATGCCTAGCGGTATTTCGCCCTGTCTTTATGTTCTATGTTCCAATTCCTCCGTGGTTAGCTTTACCTTTCATCCTTTCAGATCTATGAAACAAGCACCAGTTGAGCACTGGGGGTCGATGTTATCGACTTACTCTTCCTCCCGGATTTCTGGCTTTGTTTTTATAGTAGAAACGATTATTGCATGCAGCTGATGGAACATAATAGACATAAAGAGATCTGCATAAGAAAAATATATAGATGGTCTATCTTATCGACTTTTGCACAATCTTAGTTGACTCATAGAGTGTAATTTGTCCAGTACATTTATATAACAGTTTATCGCATCGAAGCTGATTAAAATCTTTACTATCGGTTTTGGTTATCAACAGATATCTAGAAAATATGGTCATTACAAAAATATTTTCGTAGAACATTGAATACTGAAATAGAAGAGAAATAAAAAAAAAAACTATATAACATAAAAGAAATCATTACTATTTTAAATAAATATTTTCAAAATCATTAATATATAATTAATCTATATTTTCTATATCTCCTTGTACAAGGTCATCCATTAAAGACTCATTCATTTGAGATTTCTTTTGTAAATTTGGTACCACCATTTCATTGATTTTTAATCATTGCAAATAGATTCACATCATGTTTTCATTTTCCATCTCTGGAATCTTTTGATACCAAGAGAGGTTTAAGATGTTATGTGACTGTCTTCTCTTCATGAACCGATGTGAAATATGATTTATTATAAAAATCATGAAAGTATTCTAGTGTATGGCGAATATATTTGGTAAGTGTATTAAATAAACCAAACAAAACTCTTCCTTCGTATTTTGTTTCATGATATCAATACGTTTTGTTTTGAAACTAAGTAAATGAAGCTGATTTTTTTTTTTTTTTTTTTTTTTTTTTTTGCTACCATTGCATGAAGTACAAAACACAGTTCTATTTTGTTTATCAGTCTTGAAAAGTATTCATTGTATGGATGGTGCTATGAAGTTCTAACAACGTTGCAACAATCCAATCAGTCATTTAGACGATCTTTAACCCCAAAGATTATTTCCAAAAAGGTTTAAGGTAAGTCCTATCTCGAAAGTGAAGTATAGACTCTCAGAAATAATAATAAAACCTCGTACTTATTTTTATTTTTTGATTTTGTTGTTTTTAATAGAAGCTTTATAATGTCTTAATTTAAATATTCCACCTTTCACCTTTCTTTTTCTACATCAACATGCTCGTAACATTCCAGCAAAGAGCTTATGTTTCCTTCTAAACGTTAACCAACATATTTCCTTAACTATAAAGTTTAAAAAAGAAAACAAAGCTGTTTTTTTTTTAAACAATTTTTGTTTGTTTATGCAAGAATAATCAAATTAACATCACAGGAATTAGTAAGTCTACGGTATCTTTTCTAGTTGCCTGGTAATGTGTGTGTGTGTGTTTTTTCCTCTCTCGAAATAAAGCATCTGTTTGAAGTTAACACTGTGATTAGCTGGACAGCATTGGCGCCAATTATAAGACGCTATAATTATGATATCTCCTAGACGCGATTTACTTAAACCTAGACAGTGTCAATTCAGTGAGTGATGTTCTGTGCAGGGAAAACATTCAATTAGCAGCGTCTAAGCAATGTTAATATATTGTTTCTTCACTATCATCATCAAAATAGAATTTACTTTCAGGGTCCTGACAATTTAATCCCATCTGCACAATCCTTTCTTTATTGCGTAATCATCTCGGTATCCATTTTTGCACTGATCGTTTAAACATAGGTTGTTGCTATGTAACTCCCTCCAAGGAGTCAATCTAAACACCATTTTCATGGATTGGGATTAAATCCTGAAGCGAGAACCCATACTTGTTAGGCAATAGAAAGAACATTATTATTAAATTGATGGAGACAGGATGTAGTTTCCATAAACGATTACGAATTTGATTGTTTTTAAAATAAAGCATCTATAACAGTTGGCAAAGACTAGAAAAGGATAGATTAACAATTAAAAATATTAGGCTGGTGATAAATATATGAGGATATTTCAGTTTGGATTAAGGTTAGTTGACAAAGACTAGAAAAGGATAGATTAACAATTAAAAATATTAGACTGGTGGTAAATATATGAGGATATTTCAGTTTGGATTAAGGTTAGCTGACAATAGTTAATACGTGACGAATGAGAGTATTAAGTGTTTTGTAGCTAATCATAACACGTGTTTTATAAAGTAAAGGTATGTTAAGATGATACGATGTGAGCATGTACGTATGCATGCATAAGAGCACGGCAGAGTGGTTTATGCTGCATGCGTAGCCGCAATTATTTCCCCGACAATTTACTTTACCCACACCGAAACTAGAAAAAAAAACAAGGATGATCTTTAGGGAATTTGAACAGATTTCAATGAGCAGAAAGAAATGACACGAGAATTTTTTACCGACATTCTAACGATTCGGCCAACTCGTCTTCATTCTACACCTACCTATAATTATTATAAGCAGTAAAGCAACGAGTTGGCCGAATCGTTAGCGCCTCGGACAAAATGCTTAACAGTATTTCTTCCAGCTCTTTACGTCATGAGCACAAATTCCGATAATAACAATAATAATAATTATTATTATGGTGGCGAGCATTATGGTGCCTTGCCATTTAACTTTTCGGGATCGATAAAATATGTACCATTTGAACAGTGAGATTCATGTAATCGACTTAACCCTCCCTCAAAATTGCTGGCCTTGTGCCCAAATTTGAAAGCATTATTATTATTATTATTATTATTATTATTATTATTATGTTCTGAGTTTAAATTCCGCCGAGGTCGACTTTGCCTTTCATCCTTTCGGGGTCGATGAAATAAGTACCAAGTTGATCACTGGGTTCGATGTAATCGTCTCTTCCTCACCTCCCCAAGTGGCCTTGTGACAAAAATTTATTATTATTATTATCATCATTATTATTATTATTATTATTATTATTATTATTATTATTATTATTATTATTATTATTCAGTAGTTTTATTTTTATAACGTGCTTTCACTTCACTACCGAGCGCAGCTCTGTGCGCCTTGGGTATGTGCTGTGGTTTGCTGTGGTGCTCTTATGTTTACTGTATTGAAAGTGTTTTGCGTAGAATGTGTGCAGTACCCAGTAGTGCAATTTTCTGTATGTTATATATATTTGTAAGTCCTGGTGTTTTTGTTATGTATTTGTCTGAATATTTTTTTATTATACCTAAGGCACCTACTATGATAGGAATTGTTTCTGTTTTTAGATTCCACATTCGAGTCATCTCTATTTCCAGGTCTTTGTATTTTGAAAGTTTTTCCATTTCTTTTAGAGAAACGTTGTCATCTGCTGGTATTGAAACATCAATTAGAAGGCATTTTTTTCCTCCTTCATGATCTTTGACAACTATATCTGGTCTATTTGCCTTAATTTCTCTATCTGTGTGTATTGGCATATCCCAGAGTATGGTTGCTTTCTCGTTTTCTGTGACCTTTTCTGGCGTGTGTTTATACCATCTTTTTTCTGTTGCTATTCCATAATGTTGGCATAGCTTCCAGTGTATATAGGTCCCAGCTCTGTCGTGTCTGTGAATATATTCCTTCTTAGCCAGGACTGGGCAGCCAGAGATAATATGATTTATTGTTTCTTGTCGATCTCTTATTATTATTATTATTACTATTATTATTATCATTATTATTATTATCATTATTATTATTATTATTATTATTATTATTATTATTATTATTATTACTATTATTATTATCATTATTATTATTATTATTATTATTATTATTATCATTATTATTATTATTATCATTATTATTATTATTATTATTATTATTATTATTATTATTATTACTATTATTATTATCATTATTATTATTATTATTATTCAGTAGTTTTATTTTTATAACGTGCTTTCACTTCACTACCGAGCGCAGCTCTGTGCGCCTTGGGTATGTGCTGTGGTTTGCTGTGGTGCTCTTATGTTTACTGTATTGAAAGTGTTTTTCGTAGAATGTGTGCAGTACCCAGTAGTGCAATTTTCTGTATGTTATATATATTTGTAAGTCCTGGTGTTTTTGTTATGTATTTGTCTTATTATTATTATTATTATTATTATTATCATTATTATTATTATTATTATTATTATTTTCATTATTATTATTATTATTATTATTATTATTATCATTATTATTATTATTATTATTATTACTATTATTATTATCATTATTATTATTATTATTATTATTATTATTATTATTATTATTATTATTATTATTATTATTATTATTATCATTATTATTATTATTATTATTATTATTATTATTATTAAGGGCAATAATAATCACAAAGGATCGCAATGAAAACAATCATAATAACGCCAAACACAATTACTATTAAAGGGAAAGCAAACGCCTTATTTCTTCGTAAATTTCTTGGCAACATCCATCGATCTCAAAGGATGGTGGCGTCAGAAGAGATAAAGTCTTCGAGGAAAAGTGGTGAGTGTGATGGATATATTTTTCTCCTGTTTTCTTGGTGTGATTTCATCGAAACAAACGTTTTCTATCGATTCAGTCTAGAGGAGGGAAAAACCACTCATTAAATGGAGACAATGAAAATCAATACGAGTGAAATAATGTGTTGGTTTGTGAGTAAAGGAAATGTGTGTGTGTGTGTGTGTGTGTGTGTGTATTTGTGTGTAGGTGTGCGTGTGTGAGTGCGTGTGTGTGGAGGTGTATGTATGAATATGTTTGTATATACATGTGTACGTGTATACGCACATATATATACACACGCATACATACACACATATATATATATGCATGTGTGTATTTATACATACGTATATATACATATATATATATATATATATATATATATATATATATACATATATATATGTATATATATATATATATATATATATATATATATATATATATATATATATATATATATATGCATATAAGTATGCAGCAATTATGTATATCTATAGATATAGAGGTATATAATTATATTAATATATATATTGAAATGTGTATGCGTGTATGCATGACAGCCTGTTTCTATCAGTGTGTGGAAGTGTGTGTGGATGGGAGTTTATATGGATGCATAGAAATACACACGTACACCTGCGAACGTACAGATATAGCTTTCATTTTATATATTATATATACACATACCCGAAAGCATCATGCGTACATACATCATGCTGCCATACATACACACACACACGCACACACACACATGTATATATGTTCAATCATACATGCATTCGTACATAGGCGCACCACACGTACAGTCACACACATGCACAAACACAGACACACGCACATACATACATACATACATACATACATACATACATACATACATATATACATACATACATACATGCATACATACATACATATATGCATGCATACATACATACATAGATGCATAGACATACACACATACACATATATGTATATATGAGTTGGCACTCCGTCGCTTTCGACGATGAGGGTTCCAGTTGATCCGAACAAAGGAACGGACTGTTCCGGAAATTAACGGGCAAGTGGCTGAGCACTGCACGGACACGTGTACCCTTAATGAGATTCAGCGTGACACAGAGCGTGACAAGACTGGCCCTTTGAAATACAGGTACAAGGGAAACAGGAAGAAAGAGTGAGAGAAAGTTGTGGTGAAAGAGTACAGCAGGGTTCGCCACCAGCCCCTGTCGTGGAACTTAAGGTGTTTTCGCTCAATAAACACTCACAACGCCATGTTTGGGAATTGAAACTGCGACCCTACGACTGCGAGTCCGCTGCCCTAACTACTGGGTCATTGCACCTCCATGTGTGTGGGTGGGTGGGGGGCGCGTGCGTGCGTGCGTGTGTGTGTACATATAAACATATATATATAGCCAACGGATGTTTTGAATATTTCATGTGTGCGTCTACAAATAATGTAAGATATACGATGAGATTGTTTATGGCGTAGTTCTTACAAATTATCTACTCTTGGTACGTACAGACTCAGGTACGTAGAGACACACATGCATCTGCATATCTGTATGCTTGCAATTATGCATATCTATAGATACAGAGATACATATATTAATATATATTAATATGTGTATGCGTGTATGCATGCCGGCCTGTTTCTGTCGGTGTGTGGGAATTTATATACATGCATATAAATACACGCGCACATGCGAACAGGCACGCATATAAAGAAATATAGTACTATAGATGTAGCTTTCATTTTATATACATACACGCAAGACTCGTGCGTACGTACATTATCCTGCCATACATACACTTATACACACGCACGCACACATATAATATATATATATATACATACATATATATATATATATATATATATATATATATATATATACATACACATATATATATATGTATATATATATACATACATATATATATATATATATATATATATATATATATATATATATATACCCATGCATACATGCATTCATACATGCGCCCACCACACGTACACACACACACACACACACACACACACACATATATATATATATATATATATATATATACTGATATACGTGAGTCTGTGTGCGTGTGCACGTGTGCTTGTATGTAAGTATGTAATATATATATATATATATATATATATATATATATATATATATATATATATATATATATATATATATATATATATATATATATATATATATATATATATGCATGTATGTATGTATGTATTATGTTTTTGAGTGGGAGTGGTTGTCTACCTTTTAGAAATGAATAAAGAATAAATAAGAACTTAAAGAAATAAGAGAATGACAGAGACAGCAACATCTTTATTTGTCTTTCTTATGTATTCTGCTGGCGTTTACAGAATTAATTGCTCAAGATGTTCTTCAGATCTTCTGCGGTTCATGCCTAAACGAATTTATATCTGCCATTTGTTTCTCAACGTGATCTATTTCAATAGAGGTGTGTGATGCATCTACGACTTTTCACCTCAACAGTTTAATGCATTCACGCACACACATGCATGTAGACAGACAAACAAACACACACATATGCACACACACACACACACAGACACATACACCTGCATACAGGCTCTAACTCATGTGCGTGTATTTATATATATATATTTACACACACACACACATATATATATACACACACAAGCGCTCAGATATGGGATAGAGAGGCAGATGGAGGCCTAGTGATTTGTATAAATTATATATTTGTATGTATTGCAATCTCTCTGTCTGCCTGTCATTCTCACCCCGTCTACCTCCTCTCTTTCTCTTTCTCTTGTATATATTCAGATGATGTCAATCTATAATTCACTAGGGTTTTACTTTTACATTTATAATATAACTTGTAATTCGGGGTGTATCATTCTATTATATATATCCCTATAAATATGTCATACAAATAAGCGCACACACACAGAAAAACACACATACATACATACATACATACATACATACATACATAAATATATACATACATACATATGTATATATACATATATATATATATGCATACATACATTCATACATACACACACACACACACACGCACACACACACACACACACACACACACACACACACACACACACACATATATATATATATATAAACAAATAATAAATGAGTATATGCATATATACGTACAGGTATATATATATATATATATCAGGCACATGCCGCCAGTAATTACTCAGGGTAGGCAGTCGGCAACCTATATGTAATAAAACACTCAAAAAATAAATGAAACACAGGCGCGCGACTGAGTTGAAGGCAGATCTATTTCTGCCTTTATAGCACGTAAGAAAACGGTGTTGTAGAAATGTACGCGGCACGTGTACTATGCATACTTTAAATATTGAGGTTGAAAAGCAGGGACGAATTGTGCCTGCCTAATCTACGGAAAAATAAAACATTTTGTATTTTATTCGTAGTAATCAGACTAACCTTCATAATTTTATTGAATTAGGGGCATATTTTACCATGGGAGGAAAATGTTACTATCGATTTATTTTATTCAAGGTAGGCACTACCTACTTTGCCTACCTAAGCGGCACATCCCTGATATATATGTATATATATACATATGAACGCATGGGTCAGTGGTTAGCGTATTGTACTCACGATCGTGAGATCGAGGTTTCAATTCCTGAACTGGGTGGTGGCTTGCGTCTTTGAGCAGACCATTTCATTTCAACTTGCACTACGATCACTTCGACACCTGACGCTTAGTACAAGGCGAACTTGTTCAGACAACGTCGATTTGATGGTGAGAGTATGCTAATGTACAACACATACATTTGAGGGCTATAAGCAAATCGTGTGTGAAGGATGTTCGACAAGAAAAGCTGAACACTCATACGTCGTTTTCGATGCATATATAAGGTGTTTGTGCTAAATTTGACAGATTGCAAAAAAGAAAAGAGAACTCGTATCGCATCCCAAAATAAAAGTATTCTAGCAATATATATTTATATATATAATTGTTAATTATATATATATTTATATGATTATATCAAAAGGATCAGGAGATGACTTTCTCCAACAAGCTGAAAGAAGATGCCAAAAATCCAAAACGCTACAACTCCTACAAAACCACGGGTTGTGAGCGAGTATTTTTGTAGGAGTTATGACAGTGGCTTCTTAGCGCCTCTGACGTTTTCTTTCAGCATATTGAAGGTTATTTCCTGATCCGTATAATATAATTATATAAATATATATATATATATATAATTATTAATTTCAGTATGTAAATTACCTACGGGGTTTTATCTCATGCTGGCCACTTGATATGATCATTAACATGATTTTATCCTGAATTACGAATATATAGATATATATACATATATGTGTGTGTGTGTGTGTGTGTGTGTGTGTGTGTGTGTGTGTGTGTGTGTGTGTGTGTATCAATTAGATTATGGCTGGGAGATAATAATTTACTCAAAGATGCCGGTCTCAGCTTTCACCACGTTCTTAAGTACGTTCTAGAATCTCCTGCATGTGTTCCTTACTGCGTCCTTGGTAAGATCTTCGAACCACTCATTGATCTTGGCCACCAGCTCGGCGTTGGTGTTACAGGAAGGGCGGAGTGCCTTTCTCAACTGCGCCTCATACATAGTAATCCGTGAGATTACCATCGGGAAAATTTGGAGGCCAGTAATTGGGGCTGGTGAAGTCTTAGAAACTTTCAGACAACGTGAAGTATGGCTTGCAACCGAATCCTGCTGCCACACTTAGCTTTTCAAAGCCAGAGATTGACTACAGTCTCCAGATTCTTTAGAGAGACGTCTGAATTGAGTTTAAGGACCTTCTGGC
>NC_142928.1:65119492-65121992 GCF_046866305.1 Octopus bimaculoides
CTATATTTTTTATGACACTTCATCATTAACAAACGATCTTAATGAGTTAACAATATCTTGTTTGTTAACTCATTAGCAAAGCAAGAAAATGATAAATGAGTACAGATTCGCATAGTTATCAATGAGTTACGACACGTATTTTATTCCATTCAAACACCCCTACAACTCGAAAATTTGATGAATAATATTTTATCCTGCATATAATATAATGTGTAATTTTCACAATATTCTTGAGAAAGGCATTATTCACGATACGGTTTCGAATAGCGATTGTTGGATGCTTGTTTTTATTTCTACCTTAAATGATTTTAGTATTAATTTAATTGAAATATTTCGTGTCACGTTTAACAAATAATGACGTCGTTCGTTGTGGGCTAACCGCTGGTTCAGTACATTTATGGTGATCTGAATATCAAGAGAGTGTCTATGCAATTCAGGCAGAACCAATACGGCATTGCTGCTCATGGCAGTTATAAATCTAAAGCACAGGTTTTTCGTTTCTCTAATTTCTATTTGAATCTTTCGATGACTGACATCGTTAAAAGATACACACATGTAGATTTTTATGCATGTAAGTATCTATGTGTATACGTATATTTAAACAGATACACGCACACACAGTCACACATACACATATATAAATATATACACATATACACATATATATGCAGAGTGCGTAAGGTATTTGAGGACATAGCTTTTTGGGGTCGTTGCTGCATCTTTTGCTCACGCTGTATAATCTTTGTTTCAGAAAATAATAATGGCAAACCCTCAGTTTACTCAAGAAATGAAGAGGAATGCTGTTCTTGTGGTTTTGAAGGCTGGGCATAGCGATTTAGAAATATCTCGATTTTTAAAAGTTGCCAGGTCTTTCGTCTATGAAGTTTGTAAGGAGCTAGAGACTGAAAATGGAAACGTATCACCAGTATCAAAGCATAACAAACATTCTAAATATTCTGAAATCATCAGAACATCTGAATATATCCAGCAACTTCAACAGACCATTGATTACAATCTCAGAAAAAAGATCTCCATGTGTCAGAAGGAACAGTCAGAAATGGTGTCCAGGAAGACATCAAGTATAAGTCTTATATGATGAGGAAAGGTCAATTTGTCAGAAAAAGCAAACTGAAATCACTACATCAGATTTAAAAGGCTCTTAAACAAGCTGAAAACTGCAGTAGAAGAAGAAATGACAAATGGTTATGTACAGACCCTTCTGAAGTTCCAGGTGTTATGCATACAAAATTTCCTGCAACTATCATAGTTTTAGGGGTTGTCTGCAATGAAGGACATGTGATGCCTCCTTACTTCTTTCCACAAGGCCTTAGAGTTAACTGCCGCCTATATTGAGATCCTGGAAATAATTGTTAAGACCTGGATAGACAGTGTATGCAATGGAAGGCCATATATGCTTCAGTAAGACCCTACACTATCACACATGGTTCTAGCAACACATGTATGGATGACTGAAACTTTTCATGGTCACATAACCCCTAACATTTGGCCTCTTAATTCCCAAGATATCAATCCATTGGACTATTACAAGTGGAGTGTTGTTGAGAGAGAGGTCAATGAACACGATCACAATACCAAAGATTCTTTGATAGCCGTCATAGTCAGAGTAATGTCCAAAATGAATCAGGACCACTTGATTCAAGCATGTAGATGATTTAGATCTCATACAGAAGCCGAAGGTGGCTTTATTGAATAACATTACAGAAAAGAAGGTTTATTATTATCCTCATAGCATTTTTTGATAAATAAACTCATTATCTATTATTATATATCTGTGTTTTTTTTATAAAGATAAATCTGTTATAAAGATAAATATATATACAAAGTATGTGGGTTTAGTTCACAGATGATCTAAAAGATTAGGTACGCTAGGTAAGTGCTATAACGGATTACTAGGGCTCCAAAGTTATAGCCGAGACGGTAGTTATGGAGTCATCGCAGATTTCCGATGCAGTAGATATATAATTGTTAAAGAGGACAGCAAACATTAAGGCAAGGCAAACATATCAAGTCATATACAAAATTATAATTGGAAAAAATTCAAAGTCTTACAGCTGTTTCTGGGATATCTCCGAGTATGGGATATTCCGCCATCAGAGACAAATAGGGGAAAATAGGGAAAATATTTTTCTTATTTTTCCGTATTTGTCTCTGAACGGGATTGAAATGTACTAGTGTTAGGCTTATTGCTGGACGTAAGAGAATGCTTTCCTCTGAATGTGTAACTAATACATATGGTTGCTTCGTATCTCCAATGCACACATGATTCTTTGTAACAGCGATTTGTAATATTTTCATAGAGTGACGAGGTATTAAGCAGTAATAACATATCTGAGAGCGAGTTAAGAAAGAAACAATAAGAGGGAGAGTCGAAAAGGAACAATCACACTGCAACAGTGTTTGTGAGACTGATGTGTATGATAAATGATATTGTTTTAGGTGCGTATGCAGTAATATGATGAAGTCTCCTGTCCATTTTGAC
>NC_142928.1:65129492-65134492 GCF_046866305.1 Octopus bimaculoides
GTGTGTGTATATATATATATATGTGTGTGTGTGTGTGTGTGTGTGTGTGTGTGTGTGTGTGTGTGTATATACTCTTTTACCCTTTTACTTGTTTCTGTCATTTGACTGTGGCCAGGCTGGAGCACCGCCTTTAGTCGAGCAAATCGACGCCCGGGACTTATTCTTTGGAAGCCTAGTACTTATTCTATCGGTCTCCTTTGCCGAACCGCTAGTTTACGGGGACGCAAACACACCAGCATCGGTTGTCAAGCGATGTTGGGAGGACAAGCACAAACACACGAACACACACACACACACACACACACACACACACACACATATATATATATATATATATACATATATACGACAGGCGTTTTTCAGCTTCCGTCTACCAAATCCATTCACAAAGCTTTGGTCGGCCAGAGGCTATAGTAGAAGACACTTGCCTAAGGTGCCACGCAGTGGGACTGAACTCGGAACCATGTAGCTTGTAAGCAAGCTACTTACCACACAGCCACTCCTATATAAAGACGTGCAAGTGTGTGTATACGCCCACACATTTGCTATTATCATACACTACAATCACAGCGAATATTAAACAAATGGAAAAAGTATTTAAAAGGTAGTAAGTGATACTGGGAGAGCTGGAAATATATGAAAAAAGAAAATACGTATTCGTATTTTATAAAAAGTAGGGAGAATGATTGACATTCGGCCTAAAATTATAAGGAATAAAAATCTCATCGTTAGGTCAAGAGATGTGAAGTAAACTACGCTAACGCGGAGTAGATGGGACAGGGACAACTGAAGAAGGGAAATATTCTTTGTTACATGTCTCGTTTCTCCGTTTTTTTTTTTCGTTGTTCGAAAATAGAGATTCATATTTATCCTTATGAGAAAAAGAGATGTGATTCCAGTTAGGTAGTAACTATAACTAAAGGCTATAACGGTTATTTGAAAATATAAGTAAAATATTTCTATATATTATCTTTTTCTATGGAATGCGATTACTCATCACATCCACTTTACATCACTATATCTTACACTATGTTGGTATTTATTTAACATTTCCTTCTAACAATTGCATGACCCACCATATATAGGGCTAACACGTTATTTATCTCTCCCTATACCTCCTCTTCTCTCAATATGTCTGGGTTTTTTTTAAATTATATCTGTCCTTACTATGTAATATAACTATAATTTTTTGTATTTTATTTCATTTGTCTAATGTATCCATTTGAACCCCCTCAACATACCCATTCTAACTATTACTGGTTTATGTTACTTCTCACTATACCTGATAATTAAATACATTTTTCTGCTGATAAGCAATATGGAGTTATGGCAAAGAACGAATCAAGTTTCGATTAGGGAGCAAATATTTAAGAAAAAGTGGAAGTGGATTGGTAGCACAATTAGAAAAGACACACCAAATGTAGCAAAAAGTGCTCTACAGTGGAATCCGGATGGATATAGAAAGAGGGGTAGGCCTAAGAACTCGTGGCATAGATCAACACAAAAGGAACTAGAGAAAGGGGGACATTCATGGCAGAGTATAAGTACAGAAGCGAAAAATTATGCGACATGGAATTCAATTATAAGTGGCCTATACTCCGCGTTGGAGGGTTAAAGGCAAGAAGAAAAAAATATAGTTACTGTATAACCTTACATATCAATACATAAACCCTTTATTTACTGTTTTCATTCCCAGCTCATTTACCTCCCCTACATTGCTTCATCTTTCCGTATTCCCAAAACCATTAACTGAACCCGGAACCATGAGATTGGAAAGCAAACTTCATATCACACAGCCACACCTGCGCGTATATATATATGTATATATATATATATCTTCTAGGACCTTTACTTATTTTAATTTTCCTCAATGAAATTCTCTTACAACGTTTTGGTCGGCCTGGGGCCAACACTTACATTTGCTAAGTAGCTAACTCCAAACACTGACTCACTCGATCACAACGCGTGAGAACGCAAGCAAACAAACAAACAAAGAAGAAGAAGGAGAAGGAGAAGAAGAAGAAGAAGAAGAAGAAGAAGAAGAAGAAGAAGAAGAAGAAGAAGAAGAAGAAGAAGAAGAAGAAGAAGAAGAAGAAGAAGAAGAAGAAGAAGTGGGTGGGATATAGTTCAATAAAATCCTGAATCAGCACTCATCTTTAAGTAAGTACAAAGTGCAAATAAGTAAAAGGGAAAAAAAAAACATATCCAATAAAAAACAAATGGGGATGCCAGCCAGTGTTAGGAACAAATCGTCTTGTGTGTCGTCTGCCACGATAAGATCTTTATTGTGATCGATACCTGAGAACTCATTGCTGGAAAATATTTTTATTGACATGTTTTGCAAACCGATATAGTGTTTGGGTTGGTAGGTGTTTGGCAGGCAAGTTGTGTGTGTGGGTGATTACACCGAGCAATTAATTTTATTTTCATTTCTTCGCCCATAATATTTTCTCTGCAACGCCTATAATTCATTCATTCGCTCGTAATATCTTCCTCTACGTTTATTCTGATTTCTTACGACTATTTCTTTTCGCTTTGGCCGTTCATATATTGACATGTGTGTGTGTGTGCGTATATGTATATGTATGTATGTATGTATGTATTTATGTTATATTTATATATATATATATGTGTGTGTGTGTGTGTGTATGTATATATGTATACGTGTATATATATATAGAGAGAGAGAGAGATGTATATATATATACATGCATATATATGTATATATATATATATATATATATATATATACAGAGAGAGAGAGAGAGAGAGAGAGCATATATGTGTATATATAGAATATATATATATATGTATACATAATTCTCCAATACATATATATATATACATATATATACAAACATATATATACATACGTACATACATACATATAGATAGATATCCCTTTTTGTTTTTTAATGTTCTTTTAATTTCAGCTAAACTGTGTATGCGAATGTTATAGCATGTTTTACTATGCGAATGCATTTGTGTGTGCCTATGTGTGTCAGAGAGACAGACAGACAGTCCGATAGTCAGACAGAGAGACAGAGATAGAGAGAGAAAAGAAGTATTCAACTATTGAGTGCTAGTCGTATAATTGCAGAATCCAGTTTCATGAATTACATTCATATCTATTTTTATATAATCGGTTTGGAATTGCTGGCGTACACTTCTTGACTTGTATATATTTGGGGTCGATATATCACAGGTACTAGTCTTGAAATGAAGCTAATTGATTTCGTAGAAGCAATCAGCTCCGAGTGCACTAACTCTTATAGCAGAAACAGTTGTAAGCTAATGAAGGTGGTTACGCAACCCCTGCTCTTTTACCATTTAATAACACACACACACACACAAATATATATAGAGAGAGAGAGAAAGAAAGAGAAAGATATATATATATATAACAATTCTGCGTACGCACACACACACACACGTATACGGATATGGATATATATATATATATATATATATATATATATATATATATATATATATATATATATATATATATATATATACTTACACATAATATATAAAAATACATATACACATATAAATGGATATGCACATGCGCATAAATTGAGAGAGAGGGGTAGAGTAAGAGTGAGAGAGCTGTTTGAGTTTATTTGTACCAAAAATAAACAAAATCACATGAAATCACTATGTTTTGGATCAATTAATTTTAAAATATACTGAAAAATTTCAATTCATCGGGGAATGTTGATGTTTCCAGAATCGCTGCGTGTACAATAAAATAAACATATATTAAACTTAAACAAAATCTGCCATTTCATTTTCTGGAAAACTAGAGCTTTTTTTTTTTTTTAACTATGGTATTAATTTACATAATTATCCTAAACGAAATATTTTTCCAGTCAGCAACTTTTTCCATTGTCGATACAGTATTTGAGATTGTACTATATTCTTAGGTTTTTCTATCCGGTAATAAAAAGTAAGACATGCAGAGAAGAGTAACAAACAATGCAATACATCTCTGTAGTTGCAGGAATTGTTGTAGAATTGTTGGCTGTTTCTCTAGGAATCGTCAAATTGATGTAGACGCCTTTGATTAGAACCCAACAAGGTTTAGAAATCGGTTAAGATTATTCATTTTTCAATCTACAAAGAAATAGCTAAATTATCCCTCCTTATATATCTACTATATACATTCATACATATATACATGCATGTATGCATGTATACATACATGGATACATACATACATACATACACACATACATAGTACATACATAAATACATACATACATACATTCGTAATGATAGATCGCTAGCTACTACACATTCTTTATTTTCTCTCCTTGTTTCTTTCCGTGTTCCTTTCTATGGAAGAGCGTAGGCTCGAAACGTTAAAGACTTTTTCACTTCCCGAGACTTAAACTAATGCATCTGCTTGTTGTCTACATCACCTGACTTCGTCTTTTTTTTTGTACATACATACATACATACATATATACCCTGTTGATGTTAAAATTCTAATGAAGGAGCTTTGGATCTATGTTAAAAAACAGGCTCTTTCTCTTTTGACAAGAAATCTTGAAATAAAACTACATAATGACATACATACATACATACATACATACATACATACATATATTCATACATACATACATACATACATACGTACATACATACATACATACATACATACATACATTAAGGCGGCGAGCTGGCAGAAACGTTAGCACGCCGGGCGAAATGCTTAGCGGTATTTCGTCTGCCGCTACGTTCTGAGTTCAAATTCCGCCGAGGTCGACTTTGCCTTTCATCCTTTCGGGGTCGATTAAATAAGTACCAGTTACGCACTGGGGTCGATGTAATCGACTTAATCCGTTTGTCTGTCCTTGTTTGTCCCCTCTGTGTGTAGCCCCTTGTGGGTAGTAAAGAAATAACATACATACATACATGTGTTGGGGATGAAAAATATCAGTGTATAGGTTAGAAGTGAAAATGCAAAACAACGGTGGAAACAAATTTTTCCA
>NC_142928.1:65139492-65141992 GCF_046866305.1 Octopus bimaculoides
CTATTTCTATAACTTATGTTGCGGAATCCTATTTATTCTACCATAACATGATTTCCAAGGAACTGTATCCAATTTTAACCTTATTCTTACTAAAGAGCTTATGATATTTACGACTAGTAATGAAATATTTTTTATATCAATGACAGAAAACGTCTAGCTATAGTAGATATATTTTTACTATAAGGGCCTGTTAATCCAGATGATAGGTCTTTTCGTAGTGCCACCATTTTATGGAGTTTCTTGGCTCTTGTTTGTTTTTTTACGAAATGGCAGAAATAATAAAAGGTACATGATATGATATATCCTATCCTTCCCAACCCTTATGGTAGGAGTGTATGATCCAACATTACTAGACATCTCTTGTCAATGATAAAAAATATATATTTCCCTCGCAGCCATAAATATGATAAGCTATTTCTTTGCTTATCATATTTGCGACGGAGTGAATCATAAACAATGAACAAATGAATAAACTTTACTACATATATGGAATACTCTTTCCCCAGATTCTATATCCAAACGAATAGATGCGTGAGTGTGTGTATATGTGCGTGTATGTTTGTATTTGTATGTGTGTATATGTTTATACGTGTATATGTGTGTACGTGTTTGTGTGTGTGTGTGTGTGTGTGTGTGTGTGTGTGTGTGTGTGTGCGTGTGTGTGTGTGTGTGGAAAAAGATCGATAAGCGAATATCAGATAAAATGTTTGCAGGGTGAACAATGTTAGAAACTCATTAGCTCGTGGGAAAGCTCTTGGGTGTTAACTATGAGGCGCAGTTTCGATTTCCTCCCTGCCTCCTTTTCCTTTTTATTTTCAACGATTTATTTCGACTTCATTTTGTTTCTGTCATTTTTTTTTATTCTTGTTTCTGTATTTTATATTGGAATATATTTATATAATTCATATATGCAGACATACATGCACACATATATAAATACATATATACATTCATGCATATATATATATATATATATATATATATATATATATATATATATACATGAATGTATATATGTATATATATGTATGTATATGTATGTATATATACACACACATACATACATGCTTATGTATATATGTATACATACACACAGAACACACATATATACATATAAGCACACACACACACACACACACAGATATATACATTGCTAGTGGTTTAGCAGTATTTTGTGCTTATATATCTATAGATTTTTAGACAACACTGTATATAAAGAGATATGTGAGCACTTTGTAGCAAATACCATCGTAAAAGAGATCTATCCAATTTTTTTAGACCCCTAATAAATAGTAGATTTTAAATGATTAAAGAGGGTACTCAGTTGCGGAAGAAATCCTAACTTATGGTTTTAATTCTTGCGACTGATCCGTCATTTACTGTCCTCAATTATATATACCACTATTTATACATACGCTGTTGGTTAAATTTCATGCATATATTCTGTAATACTGCTTAGTTTTGAAACATTGTTAAAGCACGAGTATTTTATTAATCAAATTAACTGCCAACGATGTATTTATTACATTAGAAGGGTTCACGGTGTTGCCTCGGAAATAAAACATTCAGTTGTTGCGTTAAATAATAGTAATTCTGCATAAAATCACTGTTTTAAACACTTATATTATTTGTAACAGAGGCATACTCTTTCAGTATCTCACAATTAAAGTACTCTGTGTGTGTATGTGTGTGTGTGTTCTGTGTGTGTGTATGTGTGTGTGTTCTGTGTTTTGTGTAGGTGTGTGTGCGTGGCTTTGTGGTTGTGCTTATATCCCAGCAACGTTCGACACCCGGTGTTGGTTTGTTTATATCTCTATATTATAATAAGTACTAAGCTTAAACGAAAAAAAAGAAGTGCTGGACAGATTTGTTCGTCTAAACCCTTCAAGTTGATTCTCAGCACCGCTGTATTCCAATTACTGAAACAAGCTATATATATATATACATTTATTTATTTATTTATTTCTGCCTATGCAATAAAATCTTTTCCAGCGTGTTTTGAATTTTTAATTCATTTATGTTTAGAATTTGTCTTACACATTTGACATAACGATTTTCTATAAAAATGAATAACAAATTCAATTCTTATCAATTATTTTCTGCCTGCATATAACTTTAAGTCTAAACCCTAACTCTTCCCCCACCCAAGGCTCTAAGCCTAACCCCAAAATCCAACTTTAAACTCCTAAACTTAAAACGAACAGTAAACTAAATTTTTTCATGCAGTATTACAATTTCCTATTTTGTAGATCTCGTCAGAAAAATCGTTTGGAAAAAGTGTCAAAATGAATAAGATTCTGCAGATTTCAATCTCAGAAACGGACCGATTGACGACTAACAAAAATTGAAAGCAAAAGAGAAATTGCCTCAAAACAAAGGGTAAAAATCTATGCAAGAGAAATTCAAATTGGACAAGTCTGCCAATGTATTTTCTTCAATTTATTTATAAGTTAATCGAAATATATATCATTTAATAGAGGTACAGATATAAGGTGATGAA
>NC_142928.1:65146992-65159492 GCF_046866305.1 Octopus bimaculoides
CATTTCTCAAACCTGTAGGATGCAAGTGAAACAAAGTCAGCAATTTTTCTTGTCTCACATCTGTAGCCTCCTTTGTGGATAGGTGTTGCTTGTTACTGTAACATTTTTTTTTCTTGTAGATTTTGGAATACGCCGGTCTCTAGAGAGATTTGTAATAGCATTGACATTGATATATAACACGCACCCATGCACACACACACACACACATACGCACCCGCACTTTTCTTTTAAACATGTACTGAAAATTCTATGTTTTAATTCAATATCGTTTTTCTTTTTTGTATCTACTTATCAGATTGTTATAGTTCGTTTGGAAGTTCTTAAATTTATCTTTTTCAACGTTTCCAGGTTATTGCAGCCTCATATTCAGGAAGGGAGTGAGGTGAGTAGCTCTTCTGCTGCTCTATTCATAGCTTGCTGTTTCAAGCGTGTATTTTGAATTTACTGTACCCTGTGTAACTTTTGCGTAAATCAGTAAATGTTTCATTTACCGATTTCTATATCGGAACAAGTATGTTTGGCTTCGCAGTAAACATTTGAAGATACATCAGTCGAAGCTCTATGTCTGGCGATCCACCGGCTTTCCGAGGGTAGCCTGTGTTTTTAACACATAAGTCTCTCATTGAGGCAAAATATTACAGCTAGACCCTTCAAAGTTTGTATGCACATTAGAAATGTTATCCACTCCCGTATTTTAATGTTACTTAACGATGGCAGCATTGTTTCGTCTATTTAATTCTTCTTGTAAACCGATGGCTAATACATAACATGTAGTAAGAATGATAACTTAAATTTACAAACAATATATCATCCATGAGCTATATCGATGAAATTTAAGTCTATAAAACGTGAGTCAACAGACAATGGAGTAAAGGAACAATTTTCACTCTGACTTACATGAAAGATTTAGGCAAATGCTGCAAGAAAAATTTAAAAGACGCTTTTTTCAAAATTACAAAACAGATTACTAGACTTCAACTAGATATGAACATTCATCACTAGATTTACACTAACAAATAGGAGATTACTTCTATCACAAGGCCTCCGATTTGTGGTTAATGAACGTTCCATTATATCGCCCCCAGGACTTGACTAATATTTTAGTTCATCTATCCTGAAAAAATGAACAGTAAGGATCTTAGCAGAAAATGAAATCAGATGCTAATGAACCGTAAATAAATGCGGCGAAGAAAATTTCTCCGACGCTCTCTAAAAACGACAGCTAATCATTAATTTCGAATTTTGGCACAAGGCCAGCAATTTGAACTGGTACTTCTTTTGTCGACCCCGAAAAGATGAAAGGCAATGTCGACCACGGTGGAATGTGAACTCAGAACGTAAAGTCTGACGAAACACCGCTAAGCATGTTGCTCGCCATGCTAACGATTCTGCCAGCTCGCCGCCTTACGACAGCTAATTAGCATTACGCCAAGAAAGTTATTATAGCAATGAAATTTATCTACAGCAGCACCACCAATACCAACACCAAAGTATAACCTTCATCATCGCCATTGACATATTCGTAATAAAAAAAAAAATCATCATCGTTATTGACTGTGTTCTGTTTTTAGTGTTAGTTTCATTCTGACATTTTGAAAATCATTTCTTTTAATGTATTTTCACTCGTTTCAGTAAATTTTAGCGTCTGTTTTACATCATTTGCAGTGAATAGTCGCTGCTGCAGTTTGCTGTATGTACATATATCATCAAGACGTGTAGACGTGTAAAGATACAGACATCCGCAGCTAAAATATGATCTCTCACATTCCACATCTGATATACACAATATAACAAAATATAAAAGGAATAAAGTATAACGAATAAGTAATGTAATACATCTTTGAAACGAAATCGGAGAGACGCTAAGTTGTACAGCGAAATATAGAAGTCTCATGGTCAGTAGGTCTCTAAAACCTTTGTGTGTTTACTGGTAAAAAGAGAGTGTACGTGTCTATGATGTGTTTGTATACACACAGAGTATGTGTATATATATATGTGCGTGTGTATGCATATATATATATGCATGCATGTATACACACATACACACACACACACACATATATATATATATGTATATATATATATATATATATATATATATATATATATATATATATATATATATATATATATATATATATTAGGGACAAAATCCAAAATTACAGGTAAAAAACTCAATTAAAATCAATCTTTTTTATTATATTTATCTTATGATATTTACTTTACTTTATATTATACTCATTTATTGTGCTTTTAATTATTAATTTTTCAATATGTGATAGTGGATTTTCATCGATGAGTTCTTGAAAATTGATTATTTTCCCTAAAACTATATATATATATACATACATATGTATAGTATATATAAATCGCAGTATGTGTGTGTATAATAACTAAGGCACACATTTCCAAAATTCTCAATCGATTTTCTCCAAACTTTGCACACACGTCACTTATGTCCCAAGAATGGTCATGCACTATAACATTTTGCCCAGAGCTCCCGCGTAAAGGAACGTAAATGGACGTAAGCTTTTTGCATGTAGGGTCTTCCATACTCTTTTAGTATTTTTATAAAAGTGAAAGGATTTTGTCTATTTATTTATTTCCACTGTCCACCTATATAAATCACAGTATGTGTGTGTATGTCTAACGCATACATTTCCACAATTCTCAACCAATTCTCACCAAGCTTAACACACATATTAGTTATGCCCTAACGATGGTCATGCACTATAACATTTTGCCCAGAGCTCCTGCGTAACTGAATATAAATGGACATAGTTTTTTGTATGTAGAGTCTTCCATGCCTTTTAATCTTTTTATAAAAGTGAAAGAATTTTGACCATTTATTTCCGCTGTCCACCTACGATTCACCATGAACACTGTACGCGATGAATATCCAATTCTAAACCATCTTAGTCTACATATTTAAACTGCATTAAACTTTGGCAAGCTTACCTTTACCTATTCTGAGTTACTTGAAAAGTAAAGTTCCCTTCTCTCTCTTCTATTTGTTGATATCTTTGCTTACCTTTGATACCGTTGCATCACTTTAAGGATGTTTATTTACCCATCCATTATGGTATTTCGACCGTTGTCCATTGATTCAAATGTGTTTTAGTATTGTCGTTCTAGCCCTTTTTAAACAATCAACCAATGCTGGTGGGTTTAATGTCCTCGTAACATTGCGGTTCGGCAAAAGAACCGATAGAATACGTACTGGGCTTACAAAGAATAATTCCTGGGGTTGATTTGCTCGACTAAAGGTGGTGCCCCAGCATGGCCGCATTCAAGTGACTGAAACAAGTAAAGAAAAAGAAAAGAATATATATAGAGATATAGATATAGATATATATACACATATACATATATATATATATATACATATATATATAGATTTGTGCATATATATATATATATATATATATATATATATATATATATATATACATATACATATATGCATACATTACATATATACATATGTATATAGATGTGTGCACATATATATATATATGTGTGTGTGTGTGTGTGCGTGTGTGTGTGTGCGCGCGTGTGTGTGTGTGTGTGTGTGTGTGTGTGTGTGTATGACCCGAAATTAAGGCAACCGACCTTTCGGTCTTTAATAACTATCAATAAATGCGATAAGATATGAAAATTATACATCATTATAAAGGCTAAGTGTGTCTTCTTTTTCTTTCAGACTAAATAAATTCAGATGATAGCTATAGACCAAAATACAATCACAGCCCTCCTCAAAGGAGGCGAAAGTAATACAGCTATAGCAAAAGAGCTTAAAATTAACCGAACAATAGTCTGGGAAATTATTAAGAAATTTCAAGAGACTGGTTCTACCACTGATCGACCTGGACGTGGCCGAAAATGAAGTGTGCGGACCCTTCAGTTTATCAGAAGTACCAGAAAAAGATACGTCAGAAAATCAGCTGCCACAGAAAAATAAGCCGAGCATAGATGTATCGAGTTCTAAAGGAGGATATCAGAACCTACACCTACAAGGTAATTTGTTGTCATGCGCTCACGCTAGATTATAAGTCCATCAGACTGGGGAAAATCGCCTTATCCTGCGTCAGATTGCTGAAGGCACGCTGCCCAACCTGGTGTCTACTCATGAAAAGAAATTAGACGTCGAACAGACAATAAGCCATCAGATTGACCGACTTTGGTGTGTATGTGGCTCCATCGTAAATCGAGGTCAAAATCTACAGTCAGTTATGGTTTGGGTAGCTATGACAGTCACCGGAAAGTCTCCCCTCGTTTTTGTTCCCAAGCTGAACTGTTTCCATGGGTGAATAAGCACTTTCAAGGCGCATCTTCGAGCCTCCATCAGGACTTGGCACGATCTCACAGTTCGAGACAGACACAATGGATTCAGAAAAATATTCCGTCGTTCAAAGGCAAGGATGTATGGCCCTCAAGAAGCCCCAATCTGAACACGTTGGATTTTTTCTGTTTGGTCCATTTTAGAGACGAGGGTCTCAAACACTCCTCAAGCTTCGTCCGACGCTGTGAATGCAAAACTGCACCACAGATGGGCTTTGATTCTGCAAGAACAGCTGTGTGTCGCATGTGAAGCATTCGCACCTAGACTTAACGCTGTGATTCGAAACAGAGGTGGTCATATCAAATAAATGCGGCAGTGTCATAATTGGACCTAAAATATAACAATATTTTGCTTTGGCAAAATTCAAAAAGGTTAGTTGCTTTAATTTGGGACACTATGTATGTAGATATTTATATCTAGATATATATATATATATATATATATATATATATATATATATATATATATATATATATATATATATATATATATATATATATGTATATGCATAATGTGTATGTATGTATGTATGTATGTATTATGTATATGTCCTTTTGATTCACAACGATATATTTTTATAATAGTCTCTGCATCTCTTTTTTTTTTAACAGATTCAGATAATCTCGAGAGCATTCGGCTTGTTTCGGAACTCTGTTAAGAGAGTAATTCTTTTTATTTTTTTCCTTATCACTTCAACTGCTAAACATATTTGTCACGAGCAATACAAATCACATGAATGTCATTTCTACTTTATCACATTACATCGTATAAATGGCTAAGATTTCCAACCACACACGCACAGAATTGCACACGTACGCGCGCGCACGCAGACACACGCACACACACACACACACACAAATACCGAAATATTCCCCGGAGGAACACATAATTGAATAAATAAAGGAATTAAATAAGAAATATAATCAATAATAATTATAGAAAAAAATGTTATGCAAAAAAAAATGTTTATTGTTATTTTTTCGAAATCTGCTATTAAGTTCAAATGTCGTCTGCTCATCCAGTTGAAGTTAAAGTAACTTTACAAGATGTCGACCGTTAGCTTTCATTAAGTAGCATTTGTTTTTGTTTGTTTTTCATCCATTTATTAAATTATTTATATTTGTTGTCGATTGAACATCAGATCCTGCTATATATTTCTCTCTATTAACCTTCTCTCTCACTTCACATCTCTTTAAAAGAAAAAAAAGAAAGAAACAGACCAATGACAGACAAAAACGAAATATGAATCTTGTTCGTAACAAGGAAGCTGAAATCTTTACACTTTCATATCTGCATGTCCAACTACGTGATTTGAGACAGTGAAGCATGCTTTACAAAACCTGTGCGTGCTACTTCGAATGTAACTGGGACTTTTGACGGCTGGAGCGCTATGGTTCACATCACCGTGTATACGAGGTGCGTAAACGCAAACGCATGCACATGCGCTATGCACACATACAAATACACACACACACACACACACACACACACACACACACACACATGTATATTTATAAACATAACTATATACGCGTGTGTGACTGTGTTAGATGTGTTTTCATGCATTAAATACTTGTAATATCATTATAAAATTTTATGTATATACAAGCATATATCTGCGTACAGATATCTGTGTATGTCTGTCAGTATGCCTATATAAGAGTATGTAAATATCCGTATATAACTCACACAAACACATGCACATGGGTACGCCCGAACACATACGTATATATATTTTTATAGATAGATAGATAGATAGATAGATAGATAGATAGATAGATAGATACATACATACATACATACATGTATACACACACAGATACACACATACATACATACATTCATACATACGTATGTACATACATACATTTATATGTTGATACATAGAGATATACGTATACACATACACACACATATACGTATATATACATAATGCATAACTAGATATTGTTGTGTGTGCGTGTATGTGTGAGTGTGTGAATGCGTGTGCATGTGTGAGTGTGTGTACGTGTGAGTGCTTGCTTGTGTGTGAGCGAAGACACTGCAATAATGACCCCAAAGGAAGACAAGAAGCGATTGTGCGACTGTGATCAACTTCGGTCGTAACGCTTCGACTTGTTCGCGCCCGCCTGCAAACGCGTCTGTCGGAAGCGCTTCGACGTCGTCCCAAAGCTCTGAGCAAACACACTCGCGCGTGCGCAGATAGCAAAGATTAGCTTAAACATTTGCGTCTCTTTACATTCAATCGTGTGCTGGGTCTGGTGGCGTACGTGTCATTTGGTGAACAAGCGAAGTTTTTTCGTTTTGTCTTTTTTATTCCGGACACTCAACCCATACTTCGCTTAGAGAAAGCAGAGTTGCAAACGTTTATCTCAGCGCTTGCCTTTTATAAATTTTTCTTCCATTTTTGTTTGTTTTACTTACAGATATTTTCGTGTTTTATTGTTATTAGTATTAGTATTTTTCTTGTTGTTATTGTTGTTACTCTATCTCGATTCTTCGATTTTAGTTATGATATTTTTTATGTGTGTCTTCTTTAATCAGTTCTGAAATAGAATTAAACAGCCACAAATGAGTTCTACTTTGGCACATGTGATGATTGGCCATCACAACTTAATAACAGAAATTAGAATCGTTAGACTGTTGGTTATCTGACTAGACGACTGGCTGGCTGGCTGGCTGGATAGATAGATAGATAGATAGATATATATATATATATATATATATGTATATATATATATATATATATATATATATATATATATATATATATATATATATATATATATATATATATATATATATATATATATGTATATATATATATATATATATATAGAGAGAGAGAGAGAGAGAGAGAGAGAGAGAGAGAGATTGATTGATTGATTGATTGATTGACTGAGGGATCGATGGATAGCTGATAGATGGTATGGATGAATGGATGGGTAGACAGACAGGCATATAAACAGACAGACAGACAGACAGACATATAGATTGATAAACAGACAGACAGACAGACAGATAGATAGATAGATAGATAGATAGATAGATAGATAGATAGATAGATAGATAGATAGATAGATAGTAGGCGGGATGAATAGAAAGATAGATGGATTTTATGGCTGGGTGGTTGTTTGAATGGTTAGTCAGACGAATGGTTGACTTGTTGGTTGAATGTGAGGCTGAATGGCTAGCTTGCTGGCTTTCCGGCTGGAGGGATTGATAGATGAACGAATGTCTGTATGCATAGATAAATGGATGCTTGGGTAGATTGGTCCGTCTCTTGCTTGTACGGTTGGACGCAGTACTGCACCGTAGACAGCTGGTAAATCGTTCTACTACTAGCAGTAGTAGTAGTAGACAACTGGATTTTGTTGCTGTTGTCGCAGCTGGTGTTTTGCCCCTTGATCGAGAAGCACTCGTGATCAAATGCACTCTGTCCATGACCATCACATCATTTTCCTGTGTGTGGGATAAAGACAGTTCAGTCCCACATTATCCAACGCGCATTTCTTTTATATGCCAAGGTGTGATTTGAAGATTTAGCTGCTCGGTCTAGCAGAAGCCTCCTCGTTGTATTGCTGCTGTAGTCAATAATGGGGGGGGGGCTGTTGTTGCCACTGGTAGTAGTGGTGGTGGGTGTGGTGATAATAGATTTTTCGTAGTAGAACGGTATTAGCATCTGTTCTTTGGTTATTTTGTATGTTTTAGTCAAGAGAGATCTTTCTTTCTCGAGTCGTACAGACCAATAGAACCGGTTTCCCAGTTTCTACGGTGTATATATATTCCCCTGCTGGACGGGACGCCGGTCCGTAGTAACATTACTCATTTTTGCTCCAGCTGAGTGTACTAGACCAATGTAAAATGAAGTGTTTCATTTAAGAACACAACGCATCGCCCGGTCTAGGAATCGAAACCGCAATCTTATGGTCATGAGTCCAACACCCTAACTACTTAGCCAACACTCTAACTTCTTGAGCCGCACACAAGAGAGTAGTTTATCCCCATACCCGTTACAAGATCTCTGAGGCTCGTAAGAGGGAAAAAGTAAAGTGCATTCACACCAGAGACCTGGTCCGAATGGTTGCAACAGACTGAGGTCCTCTAAAGCAGTGCTGGTCCGCGGACTGGTGCCGGTCCGTAAGCGATCGGCTACCAGTACGCGGCGAGTTTCCAGAAAAGAAACATTATAAAATGCTTATAAAATACTTATGTAATATTGTATTATTTGTTTATAAAATGAATATAAGATTAAAAAAATTGTCAACTTTTATTATATTCATCATATATATTTTATATATACACAGATGCAGCACAGAATCTTGTCAGTGAACAGGTCGCAGTCGCAAAGCGACGAAAATATTTTGACAAATTAAATTTAAATGTTGAAGTGAATCTAACGGCTTTTGTGTTTTATTTTAAATGGCTTATAAACACCTTCCACGCTGCAATTGTTTTCGTTCCAGCACACGATCTCAGATCAGGTCACTTGCTATGCAAGTACATCTCCGTAATTATATATATTTTTTCCGGTATAAATTAATATTACTGAGAAATATTACCGGTCCCTGACACATTGGGAAAAAAAAACTTCCGGTACGCCACATCAGATAGTTTGAGAAGCACTGCTCTAAAACATCTTGAATGCCAGATGGTGGGGTTAAACTGAACAAGGAATTTAATCTACGGTCCATGTAGGCGGCCACTGTGGGATTTGAACTCAGAATGCAAAAAGTCGAAACAAAAACTAAGAGACATCCGCTAAGACGCTCTTACATTTCCGCCAAATCACCTCCCAAAATTGGTACTTTTTTATCGATGAAAGGCAAAGTTTGACTTCGGCAGGGATTGAACTCAGAATGCAGAGGGAAAGAACAAAGACTATGTGGCAGTCTATGCGACGTTCTATTGACTCTGCAAATTCGACTTTTGTTTTTGTTTTCTTTGTTATTGCTCAGGCAAAGGAGGAATTGCTTTCCCCCACGATCCAATTCAAGGCCTTCACGACTGAGGCGAATCGAATAATATATCCTCAGTCGAACACCCAATGGACGTCTGTAAAATCACCCAATCTTTATCTTTTGATATATCATTTACTTGTTTCAGTTATTGAACTGTGGTCAAGCTGGGGCACCGCCTTGAACGGTTTAGTACTTATTTTAACAGAATCATTTTCCGAACCGCTAAGTTACAGGAACGAAAAGAAACCAACGAGCAATAGTAGAGACAAACACAATCACACACACTCATACACAGATACACACATATAGATACATACATCCATACGTACATACATACACGCATACATACATACATACATACATAAATACATACATACGTACATACATATAAACGACGGGGTTTCACACATTCTCCACCTACTACATTCATTGACAAAGCACAGGTTGGCCCGGGGCTATAAGAAAAGACTCTTGCCCAAAGCGTAACACTGAGAATGAAACCGAAACCACGCGGTTACCAAGCAAGATTCTTAACCACGCAACCACGCCTCTTTGATTATATTAAAACGGGCGACGAGCCACGTTTACTAACCAAGAACAGGAACGGTCCATTCAACTGAGTTCCAAACAGTTTTCGTCTACAAAGTTTCATTTACAATGCTTTGATGGACCAGGGTGCAGTGCAATAAATTTGAACCTGAAATCATGTAGACATGAAACGAAGTTCTTAACCATACAGCTATGTCTTCACCCAAAGTCTGACATAATTAGTGTTATTACCTACAACTGTTGTTGTTTTTCTATCTGCTGATGTTGTTGTTGTTGATAGTAGTTTGACAATAGTAGTGATAGTGGTGGTGGTGGTGGTGGTGGTCGCAGAAGTGACAGTATTGTTAGTGTAGGTAGTAGTTTCCTGCTGACGATAATATTGATAATACTTATTTTTTTATTGCCCATAAGGGGCTAAGCATAGAAGGGACAAAGAAGGACAGACAAAGAGATTAAGTTGATTGCATCGACCCCAGTGCGTAACTGGTAGTTATTTAATCGACCCCGAAAGGATGAAAGGCAAAGTTGAACCCGGTGGCATCTGAACTCAGAACGTAAAGACAGACGAAATGCCGCAAAGCATTTCGCCCGGTGCGGTAACGACTCTGCCAGTTCGCCGCCTTAGTATATAATAATTGATAATATTGTACGTAATGGTAGTATATGTGGTAGTATTGATTGCTGTGGTTTCGGTAATAGTGGTGGTAGGTGATGGTGGTGCTGGTGGTGCTGGTACTTGTAGTAGCACACTTGTAATTTATCATTGTTGTATTACTGGTGCTAGCTGTGGTGATCGAGGTATATATTCATAGTTGCTGGTCTTACTGACGTTTGGATTAAGGCGTCGAGCTGGCAGAAACGTTAGCACATCGGGCGAAATGTTTAGCGGTATTTCGTCTGCCGTTACGTTCTGAGTTCAAATTCCGCCGGGGTCGACTTTGCTTTTCATTTTTTCGGGGTCGATTAAAGAAGTACCAGTTACACACTGGGTTCGGTATAATAGACTTAATCCGTTTGTCTGTCCTTGTTTGTGCCCTCTGTGTGTAGCCCCTTCTGGTCAGTAAAGAAATAAGAAACGTTAGCACGTCGGGCGAAATGCTTAGCAGTATTCCCTCTGTCTTTACCTTCAGAGTTCAAATTCCGCCGAGGTCGACTTTGCTTTTCATCCTTTCGAGTTCGATAAATTAAGTACCAGTTGCGTACTAGGTCGATCTAATCGACAGCCCCCCACCCCCCACCCCGCAAAAAAAAATTTCCGGCCTAGTGCCTAGAGTAGAAATAATTATTGATGCCTGGATTGGTATTGGCATTGTTGTTGTTGTTGATGGTGGTGGTGGTGGTGATGGTGGTTGTGGTGACGGTGGTGCTGCTGGTGGTAAAGGTGGTGGTAGTAGTGTTGATAGTGGTGATGATGGTGGTGGTGGTGGACAAGCCGGTGGTAGTAATAGTGATGATGGTGATGATAATAGTGTTGATGGTGGGTTGGTGGTGGTTCGAGCAGTGATGGTGGTGGGGCTGTAATGGTGGTGGTAGTGGTGGTGATAGTGGTGGAGATACTTGTGATGGTGATGATTGTGGTGGTTGTGGTGGTGTTGATGGTGGTGGTGGTTGTGGTGTTAGTAGTAATGGTGGTTGTGGTGGTTGTGATGGTGGGGATAATTTCCAGTGTTAGTGGTGGTGGTAGTAGTCGTGGTATTGGTCTAGGTGATAGTGGTAGCAGCAATAATAGTAGTAGTGGGGGAAGCGATGGAGATGGTGGTGATGGTGATGGTAGTAGTGGTGGTGCAGGAATTGTTGGTTGCTTGTGTTAGTGCTAACGCTTCTGTTGGTTTTTCGTTCTATTAGCGGTAATGGTAGCAAGGCTTGTAATCGTGAAGTTGGTGGTAATGGCTGTAGTGTTGGTAGAGGCGGTGGTGGTGGTGGTGGCTGCGGTGGTGGTGGTGGTAGCGGTGGTTGGGTATGGTGGTGGCATTCGTTGTGGTGGAATAACTTGTTTATGTGCGTAAGGAAGTGACGTGTCGTGATGTCAGTGTCTAAGACAACAAACAAACGCAGCCATGTTTTTTTCTTTGTTTAAGATGGCGGTGGCGGAAACGATCAATGATGAACGCTACATTTGCTCTCCATAGCAATTGAATTTAGATCGGTAATGGCAGACAAATTAGTTTATGAGGCATTCCTAACTCACTCACTGACTGACTGAGCGTGGCTGACGTTGGCTTGAGTGTGTGTCGGGTAAGATTGTTTTTCGGTGTCCACGGTGGCGGTGACGATGCGAATGTGAGCGACGGCGCGGTGGTGATGGTGGCCGTGCAGATTACTAAAGATAAGAGTACGATGTAAACTGCATGTGTGCGCGTGTGTATGTTTATGTTTATATATATGTATATATATATATATATATATATATATATATATATATATATATATATATATATATGTGTGTGTGTGTGTGTGTGTGTGTGTGTGTGTGTGTGTGTATGTATATATGTGTATGTATATATATGTGTATGTATATATATATATATATATATATATATATATATATATATATTTACATACACATATATATACACACACATATACATATAGCATATATGCTATATATTATATACATATATATACACAGATATATATACATACATATA
>NC_142928.1:65161992-65169492 GCF_046866305.1 Octopus bimaculoides
CTATTTTACGTCAGCTACGAGTATAAATAACCGAGTAAAGTTGAGTCAAATACCTTTCTACAAATTGCTGATCTGGAGATAGATGTGTATGTATATTTATGTGCTTTTCTTTCTCAGGAAAATAAATGTGCGTCTAAGGTAACGAAAGAAAAATATCACTTCGGTGATTTTCGGTGTATTCCATTTACATTGTATATTTTTTGTTAGCGTTACCCTTATTCATGTCTATTGACTCGTTTGTAGATTTTGCACAGAAATACATTAATCGCTTATTGGACGAATATTCATATAAACGCGTATATGTTTGTCTGCCTGCACAGACAGACAGACAGATAGACAGATAGATATAGACAGATAGATAGATAGATAGATAGATAGATAGATAGATAGATAGATAGATAGATAGATAGATAGATAGATATGAAAATATACTTGATAAGTAGCAAATAGCTATCGTGATGAACTTATCGGTTGGGAAAGTCAGTAGAATCACTATGAAAGGAATATTACCATAAGTAGTAATTAATATATTAATAGATGATTTGAAACTATTAATTGAATTTATTAAAACCTAAGTATTTAAACATTATCAATGTCACATACTTAGTGTATGCGTGCTAGTAAATGCTGTGAAGCTGCGATAATTCGACCAAGGGAGGATTCTTGAATGACGTATCATGTTTAAAAAGCCCAGCATATCTCAAAACTAGACTAACCGGAATTGCCCATGATGTGAAAGAGAGCAACAGATATCAATATTTCGCGGTCATTTCCACTCTTCATGGCCGCGCAAAGACCACCTCCGAAACGACTCGCCCCAAACAGCTAGAGGTATGTAAACAAAAAGTAAAAATCTATTTGTTGATGTACAAAAGCATCACACGAGAAAGGTAAAATTAAAATTTTGTGTTTAAAGCTAATTAATAATGTAAGCATTATTAATATCTCGTACTGAATGTTAGTAAATCTGTGTTAGTAAAGCTGGATTTTTTCGTCCATATGAGACCCCTTTAACTAAAGTCAGTGACACTGTGTATTCTAGTTTTCAAAAGCAGAAAGTAGTTTTATATAATTCTATGATCCTCTCTATAAATACTTTTCTTCGCCCCACTATATTGACCTATAGTAGTACTTTTTACTTGTTTTGGTCCGCTAATGTACTTATAAACATGTCTATGTTAATAAAATTAGACCTACACTGAATTATCTGTCTTCCATCTACCTTACAAAGTTACTCCACTCTTGCATTAAGGTTCTTTTTGTCTTTACAAATTTCCTTTATCACCTTGCCTTTGATTTATCATTAATTTATTTATTTATTCAGATATTCTATCAGTTTATTATATTTCTTTATAAAGTTTTGCCTTATTTCCACGATTCTCTTCTATCCCAACTCCTAATGGTACTTCATCACTTTATTCTTTGAATAGGATTCTATTGCAAACTTATTCAGCTAGAATCTCTGCTTCATTCGTTATAAGCCCTATAATATAATACAACAAAATACATCCCATTCAATGTTTCCGATATAATACAAATATCTTTATTATCTAATCCTGTAACTTCTACTCTAACTATTCTATTATACTACACAATATTTATCCTTCGCTTTTAAATCCTTTTTTTACTAACACTATAAATTTAAAATTTTTAATCATTTAATTATATAATTAATTCATGCTTTCTCTTATCAATCTATACCATACAATATGTGTATGTGTGTGTGTGCGCGCACATCGTGTGTTATTTTTCATTCTATGCAACATCAAGGGCTATACTAATTTATACTGGTTCACTACACCCCACTAAATATGTATTATATAACACTTCGTTATTTTATCAGAATCTATTTTGCTGGTGCTTTATTCCACCCCCAGCCTAAACCTATTCTGTATTACTACTTAATATTATTTATTCAATTCATTTAGTACAAAGTATTTCAATATTAATTCATTTAATCCCTTTAAATTATCGGCTATCTCGTGCTGTTGGCGCCGGCATTATTTGTCGGTCGGTGATTGGCGATGCTGGTGATTGCGATGGCGGTGGTAGTGATGGCGATCGTCATCGTCATAGCCGAGAACGTATTCACTTTGTTGTTGTTGTTGTTGTTGTTTGGGGAGGGGGGATGGCCGTCGTTGCCGTAATCATTATGGTGGACGTAATTTTGTTTCTGTTACTGCTGCTGGTAGCGGTGGTGGTGGTAGTGGAGGTGGTGGTGGTGGTGGTGGTAGTTTTGATGGTGGAGCTGGTGGATGTGGTGGTGGTGGTGATCTTACTATCGTTCTTGGTGGTGAGGTCATTGCTGATCCTGCTGATGTTCATATTTCTGATGAAGGTTCCCGACTACGCAATTTTTATGAAGAAGTCATCTGTTGAATAACCAACAATGTCTATAATTTTATCCTACGCGTTCCTACGGTCTGTCTATATTTGTGCATGTGTTATACATACGCCAAGGGAGGTAATAACTCGAATGGAGGAAATATATATACAGAGAGAAGGTGGAGAAAACGCAACGAAGAGAGAAACGGAAATACAGAGTATTCTAGAAGTATTTAATGGTTTTCGGACGATTCTTGTACACTGATCCTTTACTTGCTCCCCATAGAAAAAAGTCTGGCGGTGTTAAATCAGGTGAACTTGGTGGCCAAAGTCCTTACGAAATAATCCCTTCACTGGAAAACTCTTGAAGTAGCGCCATTGTGATGATGTGCAGGATGAAAAAAAATTCACTGCGGAGAGACTTTTTGAACATCCTGTAGTAGAATCATTCAAAAACAGAAAGAGACAACACAAGACATAGAGAGAGAAGAGCGATATTATTCTGCATTTGTGTGTTGAAATTGCAGACAATGGACAAATTACAAAGTAGAGCTTAGATAGATAGATAGATAGATAGATAGATAGATAGATAGATAGATAGATAGATAGATAGATAGATAGATAGATAGATAGATACCTTGGTGAGTCTACAGATATATCAATAGATATGCGGATTGAGAAATATATTAATAGATATAAAAGATAGGTAAGTAGCTGAACTGTAATGAAATGAAAAGAAATGAAAATAATCTCAATAAGTAACTTGGACTGGGCCTTGGCGGCAAAAAAATGGTGATTGATTGGGACTCTGCTCGACGGGTCTCCGGGAAGACCCGGGAATATACCAACAAATGGTGAATGCAGCAAGGCACTTCAGTGGTGCAGGGCCCAACACCTGACCTCACTTCTGGCATTTGCACTTGAATGTGCAGGCCTGGACAACATTTTTTTGTAGAAATCTCGCAGTTGTCCTTTCATACAATTTCTCTAATTCACATAACCGATGTTTATCTCAGGGAAATACCGCTGACATGGCCCCATACAACTTGACACTCATATCGTCGCAGGCGTAAAGATCGGGACTAAATCAAGCAAGGTATCTTTCCCGACCCTTTAAACATTTTCTCTATTCACTGTCTGAATAGGAAATTATTTTCTTATTGATCCGGAACGAATAAAAATCAATGTCGACTTTCGTGGGACTTGAACTCAGAGCACAGAGAGATAAATCTAATAATCATTTCTAATACAACACAAAGTTTGAAGTTTGGAGGAGGGGCTATTTGATCACATCGACTCCTAGGCAAAATCGACCTCAGTGGAATTTGAACTCAGAACGTAAAGATGGACGAAATGCCGCTATAGATTTCGCCCGACGGGCTAACAATTCTGCCAATTCGATGCGAGGGAATCTATCCAAACTTCTAACATGTCTGCCATTTAACTACGAGTTCTTAATATTAACAACCGCGGAAAGATGCAAAGCATGGCTGACCACGGAGGGATTTGAACACAGGACATAAAAAGCCGTAACACAAAGTCGTAAAACATTAGATCTAACTCTCTAACATTCTAACAATACACCGCTTGTAATGATTATTGATATTAGTAGTATTAGTAACAGTAGTAGCGGTATTTAATTCAATTTCTTCTTCGTCAACTATCACATAACATGTATTAATCTGAGGTTTTGTTACTACGTGACAATACTCAAATCCCAATTAATGCGAAAAACTTCAACAAGGTTTTAGTCCTCCTTGTGTAAGATCTTCGAAAAAGCTTCAAGTCATGTTCTAGACGTTTTTTGCGTGCTTTGTTTTCTCTAGGACTGTCAAATTGCTTTTCAAGATATATATATTTACATACTACATGCTCACCCCACCATACACACACATACACACACGCAAACAGGCACGCACGAACGCACTCACACACACATACACAGACCTCATGTAGATGTATAGAAGCGTGTGTGTGTGTGTGTATGTGTATGTAGATCGATGATAGATAGACAGACAGTAAAACAGACAGACAGACAGGCAGATAAACAGGCAGGGAGATAGATAGAGAGATAGAGAGATAGATAGACAGACAGACAGACAGACAGACAGACAGACAGACAGACAGACAGACAGACAGTAAAATAGACAGACAAGAAAGAGAGATAGATAAACAGACAAAGAGACAGTAAAATAGGCAGACAGGCAGACAGACAAACATGCAGATAGATAGATAGATAGATAGATAGATAGATAGACAGACATACAGACGTGACTCCGTATAGACATTTACATATATCAGGAAGCAACCAACGTCAGTGTTTAAAGCTAGTTTATTATTTTGCATTCTTTCTCATTCCGTCTTTCATGTAGAATGTATTATTTACTCTACGAGCGCGTGTGTGTGTATGTTTATGTCGGCTGCAATGTCTGTGTTTGAGCTAGTATGTGTGTTCACATGTATGTTTGCACATATGTGTATGCTTGTATGTGCTTGTGTGTGCGTGTGTGCATTTATGCCAAGCAAATTCAACAAGACATCTCTGTTAACTGCTCCAATACGAATACGAGCATTTTATACGCGTGTATTATTTATATGCGTATGTGTACACGCGCGCGCAAGTATGTACATGTGTTTATGTATATCGATGCGTATAAACATTTATATTCTTGTATGTTCGGAAAACTCTCAGTTGATTGCCGGCAACGAGAGAGAAAGGACATGCAAAGAAAAAACAAAAGTGATCGATAGTCAGTGAGGTAAATCAAAATGGAAAACTTGGACTATTATGAGCTGTAATAAAACACACACACACACACACACACACACACACACACACACACTATACATCCATGCATACATACATACATATATACATACATACGTACGTATTTTCATATATACTAATATATGAGCATGTATGTATGGATGCATGCGTATATTTGCTTCCAACTATGTATGATTTTCTAACTCCATACCTGGTATTCGTACATGAATTTCATATATATATATATATATATATATATATATATATATATATATATATATATGTATGTATATATATATATATATATATATATATATATATATATATATATATATATATATATATGTATATATATATATATATGTATGTATGTATGTATGTATGCACACGCACACACAATGCGTTTGCACATATGAACTTGTACGTAGGTATGTTTATATATACACACACATATAATTTCATAGACACATATACATATACAAATACATACATATATATATATACACACACACATATATGTATGTATATATATATATATATATGCATGTATGTATATGTATGCATGTATATATATATGTGTGTGTATGTGTGTATATATATACATACATATACACATATATATATGTGTATATGTTGCTATGTAATTATGTATGCTTGTGTGTTTATACGAATCTGTGTATGTATACATAGATTCATACATACATATACACACTCATGCATACATACATGCATACATGCATATATACATACATACATACATACATACATACATACATACATACATACACACATATACGTACGTAGATGTGTATATAAATGAATGAATTCGTATGTAGATAACAGATCATTGTCAGGTGCGAATTAATAAAGCGTGGAAATGTAATCGGGCTAAAATATTAAAAGCTAACGACCCTTTGAAAGACACGATAGAATCCCTCTGAGGTAGTAGTTATTAAAACGTCAAGATGATAACTCGAGTGAGATTTATTAGTTGGGCGATTTCTTTTTCCAATTTTTTTCCCATTCTATTTTGCAAGCAGTTTTGTGCTTTCGTTTTACCTCTTCTTTTATAGTCTTAAAGTGTATTTAATGTATATTAGAAAGCTAAAATCCATCAGCATTGAGTATTTATATAAAAGGAGGGGGGAAACCTTCAACGAATTCCCTCGTCAAAATGGCGTCAAGCGATTAGGTGAGATGGGAAAATAAAATTGGATGAAGAATAGGAATGTTATATTTTTTTACATACTAGTAATTCTTTTTTTTTTTCGTTTTGTTTTTATTTTTAACCCCAGGTCAGCCTTCAATATGCAGCTCTATGACGACAGGCGTTCTAGTAATGACCTCTTTTCAGACACCTTATCTCAGATACATACATTATATTTAGGATTATATTATTGAACGCGTTCTTCTGTTTTAAAGACAGTTCGATATATGGTGGGAGATATTTGACTGTTATTTCTAGTAGATAGGAACTGTCTGCTGTTTTTTAACCGCAGGTTAATCATCATTGAGTAGTCGTATGACGGTAGGGGATCCAGCAAAGGACACTCGTATGTTTAACTGGTTGACAGTTTATTCACACTTTTGTTGTGCGTGTGCATTCTGCAACCATTCGCCTTTGCAAAAATTCCAAAGTTTCGAGGTTTGGTATTAAACATTGACTTGATCCATTCATATAGCTCAACTTGGCGGTCATGAGTGAGTGTGCTTGCAAATAGGAAAATATCCCTTGGCGTAATCGATAGGTTCGAATCAGTCAAACGCGGCGATGAACTTTTGCTGGAAAGCAACCTTCGCTTTTATATATACACATATACCCGCTCCATATATATATATATATATATATATATATATATATATATATATATATATATATATATATATTCTTTTTTAAAAATTTTGAAAAATTTTACATATAAGCATAAGCAAAAATTTTACATATAAGCAAAAAAATTTTGAAAAATTAAACATATAAGCATAAGTCATGTTTCCTATGGTAGTGACTCGTATTTATATGTTTTATCTAGGTATCCCGCTGAAGATAGCTGACCTGGCAAAATATTTTTTTATTTTGCTAAAATAGCTTGAAACCATGGTACGGAAAATAGATTGGTAAATGTTTTTATTTTTCATTCCCTTTCGAAATTATCCCTATTTTTGTGGTATAGAGTTTTTTGCTGCTCTTTCTAGCGAGTCAGATGTCCTATTATAGGCATCTCTGTATTTTAAATGAATAATATATAGTCCATTGACTAATTTTTCCTTTTCGCTGGATCACTGGTGGTAAATAAAATTTCTAAAAATTTTTTGCTGCCCTATGATTTATTAATAGTGATAAAATATTTTTTTGGCTAATTTCTGAAAGAAAATCGGCATTTTTTGTATTTGCTGTCAATAAGGTAAAC